>NW_017672313.1:120641-200792 GCF_001879085.1 Nicotiana attenuata
TTGTGCATTAATTAGAGAACTTTTGGAGTAGACGGTGGGTGTCTTTTCACTTGAAAATGAGAGAGGTTCCAGATAGTGCACTTGAGTGTTCGTGGTGACTATTGAGATTTACCCATTAGAAGTTATCTCAGAGATAGTGGTAGGGGAAGCGTAGGTGAGAGGGTATGGGTGGTTTGTTGGGCTGACATCCTCCAATTGGGTAGGAAGTTCCCTGAGATAAACCATGGTCCTAGGTGTAATGCCTTTACCATATTTTCTTCTAAGCTGAATTTGGCAATGGAGAAATCCCATCATAGGTCAATCAAGATTAACTGTTCGGATGGTTTCGAAGATAGTGGTGCGGAATTCTACGTCTAAAGAGCTTTATGATTACAAAGTAGCGCCATGGGAGGTAGAGGCGTTGTTTGTCATCATGAGAGAGTGGGATTGACCCTTCAATGTTTTTTCCTTTATCATTCTCTGTGTTTGTGGGAACGTCATCTACGTAATATTCATTTTGCTGGCTTGCCGGTTTGTCCAATAGCATTTCCTTATAGGAGTGTGTTGGTTGAATCACTTCAATGTCCATTTGGTTGGGCTTATCAGGTGGTTCTGGTGGGATATGTGTTGTGATAATGGAAGAGTCCATGTTTTGAAGTGGTGACTATGATGAAAGGTAAATCTAGAGAGAGAATTGGCATTCAAAACTACAAGTGTTTTTTTCTCTCAATATAATATAGGTGGAATTCCTCTTTAGCAAAACATACTTCTGTATAGGTCAAAATCTATCTTTAGAATATTAAGCAAAGATAGTGAAGAGTCCCAAGTCGTTGTTTGTCGAAATGGCCCAAAAAGCAGCAAAGTCTGTGGTCGAAGATTCAACAAGAGCCGTAGGTCGAGGTATCAACAAGAGTTGAGGTCGAGGTCGAGCATCGTTGATAGAGCTGTAACGACTAGTTTTCATGATAGGATATTAAAGAGAATATTCTAGTGGATATTCTCTACACTTGTACTGTTAGGGTTTTTTAAGAACATGTCCCATATAAGTAGAAAAAGAGACAATGCTAGGGGGTATGTGATATTCATTTTGTAAAAAACACACTTTGACTTGAGAAAGAGAATCGAATCTCATTTGCTAAGATACAAACATCACATTTTCACTAAGATTCTTGTCTACACTTTTTCACTAGATCCGATAATAACTCAAATATTCAAGGGATTGTCTATCATTCGTCATTGTCAGAAAGAACATCCCCTCATTCCATCCTTTCTTGGGTGACACATTCATTTATTTACTTATATGCCATTTATTGATGTTTATTTTTATTAAATGCTGCATTGTTATTTATGATTGTGGAATATTCACTACGTCCCACTGCCACTGTCCGACTGTATTTGCACAGTATTTATTGCTTCTTTAAAAACCCCAATATTATTATTAGCTAAGATTGACTCCTATCTACATGAATTTAATTATTTGAATCAAGATCTATATTTTTTGGTCATATAATTTGGCGTCGTCTGTGGGGACTTCTTAGCTAAATTTTTAGTTTCCTGTAGATCTACAATTAATGCAGGTCACTAACGTAAAAAAATCCCGAGATCTCCTTTCTTTGTGTGTACAAAACCCTACATGGCACGTAACCAAGAGGAAAGGACGAGAATAACAGGTGGCTTCCTAACCAACCTCTTGAATGTCATCAACTAGAGCTGTGAAATGATAGGTGAGGACACGACGCCCAGCACATCCCCTAGGCGAGAGAGGTCACCGCCCCTACACTGCAACATAACAAAACCCAATGGTAAAGGGGCCTCCACGTCTACATAAGAAGGGACGCCCCTAGCTGTGAAGAAACTCCTCGAGGCATGGCTAACCGACAAGCAAGCATCCTCAACAAACCCGCCCCAGGCATGACTGCAGGAATCGCAAAGGCTTGCACGATACAACAAAGAGACGAGCAGTGTAACCAACCCCTCACTCCAAAGATAGGTATAACTCATAATTTCATTGATAGTGCAGATGGCAACGCCCTCGCTACCATTCTGAAAAGGATGGAAGAAATGGAGAATGAAAATAAGGCGCTCCGAGACCAGATGAAAGAACACCAAGAACGGGTTGACAAGATACCAGCTGCTCCTAAGCTGCTGCCAAAAAGGGACGCCGGTCGGTTCGTAGAACAACCGTACAACGATGATGCAGCCCCGCATGCTATACCAAAGACCTTCAAAATGCCGCCCTACCTCAGGATATACGATGGTACGACCGATCTTGAAGATCATGTGACCCATTACGTCACCGCCGTGAAAGGCAACATCTCTCCAAGGAACAAGTGTCCTCCATTTTGCTGAAAAAGTTTGGCGAGACTCTCACAGGAGGGGCATTAACATGGTATTCGGAGCTACCAGCACGCTTCATAGAAACTTCGAAGAAATGACTGATAAGTTCGTAACCGCCCATGCCGGAGCCAAGAAGGCCGAGGCGAGAGTAAACGGCATATTTGCTATTAAGCAGTCCTAGGAGAGGGACTAAGGGACTTCCTCGCCCGGTTCAACATAGTAAGGATGACTCTGCCAAACGTATCTGATGGGATGACGGTCGCAACTTTTCAGAACAAGTTGAATCGAGAGGGTTCAAGAGCAACTAGAAAACTATTGAGTCGATTGATGAAGTATCCTCCAACCACTTGGGACGAAATTCGCAATGCTTATTGTGCCGAGGTTCGAGCAGATAAGGACGATCTCAACGGAACAACTCACCGGCTAAACTCGGTATGAGCTGAATCCAGAAAAGAACGAAGGGACAGTACCAGAAGAGATCACCTGATTCCATGACCTAACAGGCACGACACCAACCATATTTCAGAGCGGTCGCCGCACCCTCCCTCTACTATGAAGAAGGCCCACCCAGACCAAGGACAGGGACTCATCGAAAGAGGTGTGCCTCCTTTATTATCTGCACACACTTTTTGTGTATCACCTAAAAAAATAATCTACGCCCTTGAGAATCTCGGAACAAAAGTGAAGTGGCCGCCAAAGATGATATCAAGCCCGAACAACAAGAAGTCTGACACCCTCTGTGAGTTCCACAAAGAAAACGGGCACAAAATAGAAGATTGCATTGCCCTCGGACAGGAGGTCGTAAACATGTTACGGCAAGGGCACCTCAAAGAACTGCTAAGCGACAAGGGGATGACCAACTTCGCCAGAGGACGTGAACATCATGGCCTGCCAAAGTCGCCATCATCAGATCGTACCATCAACATGATCATCGGCAACGACGACGATGCCTCTGTCAACGGCATAAATTTCACCACCACTCATAAACTCAAGCAATCGATCACCCTTGAACAGTATGACGGACTCAAAGAGAGTATCATCTTCGACGAGTCAGATGCCGACAGTTTGACTTTCCCTCATAATGATGCCCTTGTTATTACTTTACGCATTTTAGATACTGTGTCAAGTCCATCATGGTGGGCGATGGAAGCGGTGCATGCATTATCCATCCTCAAGTCCTTACAGGCTCGAGGATAATATAGTGCCGTGTTGCATCATACTAACCGGTTTTAATAATGCAGTTGAGCGAAAATCTGGGGAAATTACACTCCGCCTCTTGGCCGGTGGCGTAACTCTAGAGACATCATTCCAAATCATGGACCAGGCCACCGCGTACAATGCCATAGTGGGTCGACGATGGATACATCCAATGAGAGCCGTCCCTTCCAGCCTATACCAAATGATTAAATTCCCAACACCATGGGGGGATATTCAGCATACGTGGAGAGCAACGCACATCCCGGAAATGCTACCGCATCGCCTTAGATAGCACGGCCACCCAACAGATAAAAGATAAAGAAAAAGAGGCATAGCAATCAACAAGATCGAGGTCTGAGCAAGATGAGACATAGGACATCATCAAGGATCCCGACACAGTCGAAGCCGTAGGATAGACAATAGAAGACCTCGAACCCATTCAATTGGACCTCAACAATCATATTGCAGACTTCAGGAACTAAGTAAATTCCGTCAATTCTTAACAGCTAACGCCGATCTATTTACTTTCAGCCATGCAGATATGCCGGGTATCCCAAAGGAATCGCCACGCACAAATTAAACGTCAATCATTCCA
Source organism: Nicotiana attenuata (assembly GCF_001879085.1). Classification (NCBI taxonomy): domain Eukaryota; kingdom Viridiplantae; phylum Streptophyta; class Magnoliopsida; order Solanales; family Solanaceae; genus Nicotiana; species Nicotiana attenuata. Next base: position 124,750 of record NW_017672313.1, read on the forward strand.
CCCCACACTGAGACAGGTCAGGCGTAAGTTCAACCCCGCTATCAACAACGCAGTCCGCAAGGAGGTGGAAAAATTATTAGAAAACATTTTCATCAGGGAGTCGAAGTATCCCAAGTGGGTCGCTAACGTAGTGATGGTCCAAAAGGAAAATGAGAAATGGCGGATGTGCATAGATTTCACAGATTTGAACAAAGCATGTCTGAAGGATTCATTCCCATTACCTCATATTGACCAACTCATCGACGTAACGGCCGGGCATGAGCTACTAAGTTTCTTGGACACTTACTCGGGTTATAGTCAGATCCTCATGGAATAAGAATATCAGGAAAAGACCACGTTCATCATCCACCAAGGAACGTATTGCTACAGGGTCATGCCTTTTTGACTAAACAACGCAGGGGCTACTTATCAAAGATTGGTAACAAGGATGTTCAAAGACCAGCTCGGCAAAACAATGGAGGTATATATAGATGACATGTTAGTCAAGTCCAAAAAAGGAGAAGATCACATCGATCATTTGAAAGAAACTTTCGACATACTCAGACGGTACGAAATGAAGCTGAACCCGGAGAAATGCGCGTTCGGTGTAGCCTGGGGAAAGTTCTTGGGTTTTCTGGTATCGCAGCGAGGGATCGAGGTCAACCCAGACCAAATCAAAGCCATTGAGGGGATACCAGAACTCTTAACCACCAAAAAACAAGTTCAAAGGTTGATTGGTCACATCGCCGCCCTATCAAGGTTCATCTCGCGGTCGTCAGATAGGTGCCATAAATTCTTTGGCGTGCTCAAGAAATACAACGCCCTCGACTGGACTTCTGAGTGCATCCAGGCTCTACAAGAACTAAGGCATACCAGTCATCACCACCCTTGCTTTCGAAACCCGATCCTGGGGAGTAGCTCCTCGTCTATCTAGCCGCATCTGAGGTAGCAGTAAGTGCAGTCTTGATCCGTGAAATCAAAGGTACACAATACCCCATCTATTACATTAGCAAAATAGTTATCGACGCAGAGAAGAGGTATCCACACCTCGAAAAATTAGCTCTAGCCTTGGTTGTAGCTTCACGGAAGCTTAGACCCTATTTCAAATGTCACACCATCTCGGTCGTCATAACTTTCCCCCTGAGGAGCATTTTGCATAAACCCGAGCTATCGGGAAGGCTGGCTAGATGGGTCATCGAGCTAAGTGAGCACGATATCACATACCAATCGCGAATGATGATAAAGTTACAAGTGCTCACCGACTTCGTCGTCGACTTCAACGCAAAAATAATGCCTGATGTCGAAAGAGAAGCCATCCAAACTTCCCTCCAAATACAAGACCTCTAGGTCCTATACACCGAAGGCACATCCAACGCATCAAGGTCTGGACTGGGACTCGTACTCGAGGTCCCAACGGGCGAAGTAATTCGCCAGTCCATAAGGTGCCCGTATATGACTAACAATGAGGCCGAGTATAAGGGCGTAATTGCAGGATTAAGGCTATCACTCAAATATGGGGCGAAACGGTTGAAACTTCGGTGTGACTTCCAGCTCGTAGTCAACCAAGTCGTAGGGACTTTCCAAATCAAGGAACAAAGATTGCAAAAATATAGATCGAAACCTGCAAGTTGTTGCCTCAGTTTGATGAATGCCAACTCGATCAAATCCACGAGCACAAAATGCCGAAGTAGATGGCCTCACCAAACTAGCCGCAACTACCAAAAATATCACGGCCGGAGATAAAAGGGTAGTCCACCTCCTTAACTCATCACTGGACCAAGTCGAGTTAAGAAACCTAAGCTCAACTTGGGACTAGCGCAATCGTATTATTGCATATTTGCAGGACGGCACACTCCCAGGCGACAAAAAAGAAGCCAAAAAACTAAGAATGCAAGCGGCCAAATACAATCTCTTTCATAGTGACCTGCACAAGAGGACTTACGACGGCCCTCTGGCGAAGTTCTTGGGCCTGAACCAAACCCAGCGCGTCCTCGGAGAAGTCTATGAAGGCCATTGCGCAGCTCACTCTGGAAATCGAGCACTGGTCGGATGCCTTATACGGGCAGAATACTACTGGCCCACCATGAAAAAGGATGTCTTAGACTTCGTGAGAAAATGACGAACAATGCCAAAAGTACGTCCCAATGATTCACCAAGCGGGCGAGCACCTCCATTTGGTCACCTTCCTTTGGTCGTTCATCCAATAGGGAATGGACATCGTGGGCCCCCTCCCAGTGAGGTGAGGTAATGTACGATTCCTTTTAGTTTTAATTGACTACTTCTCTAAATGGGTGGAAGTAGGAGCATTCGCCCAAAAACGGGAACAGGAGGTAATCACCTTTACATGGAGAAAAACCATATGTCGATTCGGCATACCTAAGGAAATCAACTGTGACAACGGACCCTAGTTCATAGGAAAGAAAACCGTCGAGTTCTTCGAAAAATGGCATATCAAGAGGATACTCTCAACCCTATACCATCCTGCGGGTAACGACCAAGTAGAATCCTCTAATAAGTCTATACTAAACATCATGAAGAAAAATCTAGAAGACGCCAAGGGACTATGGCCGAAGATGTTACTAGAAGTATTATGGGCCTTTCGAATAATTCCGAAGCGAGCATATGAGAGACACCCTACTCTTTGGTCTATGGGATTGAGGCAATAATACTAGTCGAGGTCGAGGAACCCAACCTAAGGTACTCCCATGAAAGCGGCGGAAGTAACGATGATAGCAGAAGGCAAGATCTCGACGAAATAGACGAACAAAGAGACATGGCCTACATAAGAATGGTTGCCCAAAAACAACAAGCAGAATGTTATTACAATAAGATAAAAAAGGTCCGGCCGCTTAAAATCGGGGACTACGTACTGAAAGACAAAACTCAAGAGAGCAAATATCACCTAGAAGGCAAGCTGGGAATGAACTGGGACGGTCCGCACAAAATCACAGCAAAAGAGAATAAGGGTTCATTCCAACTAGAGACAATGGAATGAAAGCTACTACCAAATAACTAGAATATCAACCACCTGAAATGCTTTAACTTCTAAGAGAAAAAGCACCCCCCAATTCGTACTCTTTTTTCCCTCACTTGAGTTTTGTCCCATTTGGGTTTTCTCAAGGAGGTTTTTAACGAGGCGATGAAGGGAGCGCTTCGAGTCGAAGTACGCGAGGGTAGGGTCGTGATTAATATTTCATTGCTCGACATCTCAAAACTCTCCAAATCAACCAATTAAGGGATTAGATAGACTAGAACTGGGACTGGAACGCCAGCCAACACCCAAGAATCTATAAATTTCTCCAAGTATGTAACCAAAGTAACAATGTCAAAGCAATAAGAAACTTTATGCTTATCAGCACACCTTTTTCGAATTAAGGTTATGTTCGATTACGATCAAACAAACACCTACCACCGCGATCTAATGAAAGGTTATGTTCGACCCTGCTCGAACAAACGCCTACGACCCTCGATCGCGATTTAATGAAAGGTTATGCTCGACCCCGCTCGAACAAACACCTACCGGCCCTCGGCCGTGATCTAATGAAAGGTTATGTGCGACCCCCCTCGAACAAATACCTACTGACCCACGGTCGCGATCTAAGGAAGGTTATGCTTGACCTCGCTCAAATAAACACTTATCGGCCCTCGGCCGTGATCTAATAAAAGGTTATGTTCGACCATGCTCGACCAAACACCTATCGGCCCTCGACTGCAATCTATAAAAAGGCTATGTTCGACCTCGCTTGAACAAACACCTATCGTCCATCGGCCACATCCCAACAAAGAAACAAGAATATACATAAGTACAGAAAATAAACCACAGGAAAAGAAGAAGATGCAAAGAACAACTTTGATATTTCACATACTTAAAACTGTTTACAATAGGCTCGTGAAGACGCCGACAAAAAAATATTCAAAAAACAAAAGAAAAAACTATTGGTCACCACCATCACGGCCTTCAACATACTCGCCGACTTGGACCTCAACAGTGTCGCCAGCCTGACCATCAATACCCTCGCCATCGTCACCTTCTCCCTCAGGATATGTAGTGTCATACCAGGCATTCTCTTCAATCCAGTCTACAACCTCATCCCCTCATTCTCACCGACCTCAAGCGTAGCGGGGTTATACCCAAAAGCAACTCGAGCTTCACGAGCCTTAACACGAGCATCTTCGAGGGCAGCCTTAAAAACTGATCCCGCCGCATGCGAATCTCGAAAGATATCTTACAGGGCCTCGGCATGATCCACTCCTTATACAACTCTCGAGGAACGCTAGGAAAATCTAAAGTACGGGAAGAGGACAACTGCACTAGTAACCGGGCCTTCTCGGCCTCAAGAGTAGCAACTCGATCGTAGAGCCCAAAAGTCTCTTTCTCCAACTCTCCAATCCTCTCATCGAGCCACTCTTCTTTAAGCTTTGCCATTTCTAAGTCATTCTCTCGCTCAGAACGGAGAGTCCGGATCACCACCTTAAGAGACTCCGCCTTTCTCAAAGCCTCCGACCGAGTGGACTCTGCCTTCTCGGCGATCTCGCCACTTAGAGCCTCCGCCCTGAATTGACACTCCTCAAGTTGGGCACGCAGCAAAACCAGCTGAGCTTAGAGATCGCTGCTAAGGCTGTATGTGGTCCCGGGCCCGGGCCTAAATGGGCTAAACGGGCCTGGGCTTAGCGGTCCCGGGCTCTGGCGGTCCGGGGCTTCGCGGTCCCGGGCTTCGTGGGCTCAACGGGTAGGACCAGCCCGTGACGGGCCTAAGCCCATATGGTCCTGGGCTAAATGGGCCGGGCTCGTGGGCTTAGCGGGCCTAACGGGCTTTTTTTATTTCCGGGTATTTAGGGCAATTTCTTGTAAACCATATGTGTATGTATATATATAAATTGCTCTTATGCATGGCTATATAAATATATGTGGTATATATAATATAGAAATCTAATTATTAAAGTGTTTGACGAAAATGTAAAATAACAAATCAATAGTAAAACTAAATTGGCATGCATAATAAATTAATAACAAAGTACAACATGAAGCATAAATACGTCTAATAATTTTAAAATAACACAAATTGTTGAAAAATCTTAAAGACGAATTTGCGGATAAATACCCTTAACACAATACTTTATATGCCTCCTTAAAATGCCTGTGGTACACCCTGAACGAAAATTTAAGACTCTTCCACAGTTCTTGCACTTTAATATTTGGCCTTCTTCATTTTCTTCAAGCACTTCATAGTATTGCGACACAAATAAGCGCACTCTTTCCGAACGAGGCATGATTTAACTTGAAAATTGAGATTGAGACTTGAAGTCTTGAAAATTGGAGATTGAGAGATTGAGAGAAATTTAGATTGAGAAATGAGTATTGAGTATTGAAATGAAGAAGAGGGAGGGGGGTACTTATAGTGTTAGAGAAGGTTAGTTTTGTAAATTTTAAAAAAAAACGGCTATTTGTGCAATTAATATGACCGTTGGTGGTCATTGGGGGTGGGGTCCTCATTTTGAAAAATCTTGTTTTGTAGTATATATAGTACTACTTCTTCATGTAAATATAATATATATAGTATACTAGTATAGTATACTAGTATAGTGTACTATATATTGTATGTTATGTATATATATTCCCTTATATATTTTCTTGTAGTATATATTGTATGTTATGTATATATATTTCCTTATATATTTTCTTGTAGTATATATTGTATGTTATGTATATATATTCCGCTATATAATTTGTTGTAGTATATATTGTATGTTATGTATATATATTCCCTTATGTATTTTCTTGTAGTATATATTGTATGTTATGTATATATATTCCATTATATAATTTGTTGTAGTATATATTGTATGTTATGTATATATATTCCCTTATATATTTTCTTGTAGTATATATTGTATGTTATGTATATATATTCCATTATATAATTTGTTGTAGTATATATTGTATGTTATGTATATATATTCCCTTATGTATTTTCTTGTAGTATATATTGTATGTTATGTATATATATTCCATTATATAATTTGTTGTAGTATATATTGTATGTTATGTATATATATTATAGCTTATAAATAATTGCAAGTTAAAGACAAAAAAATATTGCGAAGAGATATTCAAGGCCAAGGGTATGTTTTATAATTTTTATTACCAAAAATGGCATATCTTTCTTAGTCTTCTTCCCCCCAATGGAATGAGCACAACAAGGTACTAATACCACCATTAAAAGGAAAAAAAACTAAAGAAGATATGCCAAAGTACAAGTTACACCATAATCTACATTGTATCTCTAACAAATCTCATAAATCCTTCAAGGTTCGGAGGAGGTTCCGTTGGTGGTGGCGGAAAAGAAGCTTGTTCATCACCGCTTCCGGGCGAAGCAGCATCCTCCGCAAGTTCCGCTATCATTTCTTCATAAGCTTCGTCTATCTCCGGTTGTGATTCTGCAAGTCCAAAGTTTCTTCTTTCCGAGCGGATCCAATCTCTGAATAGTACTGATTTTTCCAAGCTCTCCCTCATAGACGCTCTATGATCACCTATTTGAAGTCTTGCTTGACTGAAAGCGCTCTCTGATGCAACTGTTGAAGCTTGAATAGATAAAATATCCCGAGCCATCCTTGCAAGAACCGGAAAATGTTTTTCCCTTGTCTTCCACCATTCCAAAAGATCAAAGGTGCCGTCTGGATTCTCCTTTTCAAGTCCCTGCGACAAATAAACTTGAAGCTCATTTAGATGTGAAGTCTCATCAAAATTATCACCTTGAGAACCCCTAAACTCCGTCCAAGATTTAAGTGCTTGTAGGCCCGCAGCTCTTTTAGATGATTGTGAACTAGACGAAGTAGGGGTTGGAATATTTGGCCTAGCATGATCTAACGCAAGTTGGTAAGCATTATAAATTGTTTGCGCATTTATTTTAATTGAGGCTTTTGCCTCTGCAAGTGTAGAAAATTCCTCAACTGAAAGATCTAAAGCCTTATAAATATTTGTGTACCAAAAGTGAGGACCTCCTAATTTCATTGTTGGATTTAACAATGCAGCAACACCATAAATAGGGGGGATAGGGAAAAAATATTTTTTAAACTTTTCTTTCATTGCATTTATAGCAAGTTGATAAATTTCCCCACCCTCCGAAAATTCAACAAACAAATCACATAGTGCTGCAATATAAACTAAACAATTTGAAATAGTAGGATAATATTGTCCAGAAAATGCATTTGTAGCAATTTGAAAATGTTCTAAAAAATCTATAAGAATTTTGACATTCGTCCAATCTTGATTTGTAAGGATTTCATCATCATCCTCACCACCAACACGAGCATTAAACGTTGCATTAATTGGGTTTCTATATTCATATGCAACTACTAAACTTTCGTACATATAATTCCATCTAGTTGGACAAGGTTTAGGAACCTTTCTTTCTCTAAGGCCAAATTCATCACATTTTTTAAAATACTCTCTAAGTCTACTTCTACGGTTTGAATAAAATAGCCAATTAAGAGCCATTCTAACCTTTTCAATTTCTAAATTTAAAATTCTCATACCATCACCGACGATTAAATGGTAAATGTGACAAATACATCTCACATGAAAACAATTACTAAATGCAGGATTTAGTGTTGTTGTAAGTATGCCTATAGCACTAGTGTTACTAGAAGCATTATCCATAGAAATTGCCATTATTTTATCTCTAATGCAAAAATATCTACAAATATTTGTAACGGTGTTAGCAATAAACTTACCTGTGTGACGTGAATTAATTATTCTATACGCAATAATGCGTTTTTGCATTATCCACTCCTCGTCTATCCAATGACTTGTAACAGTTAGATAATCACAGTCATTATTACTTCTACCAATATCAGTAGTAATAGAAATCCGATTAGTTATATGAGTAAATAAATACCGCAAATATTGTTCATATTCATGTTTATATTTATAAATATCGCTCTTAACTGTTGCGCGAGGCCAACCTTTATAGGTAGGATTAAAAATTTTTCTAATATAATGCACAAAATTAGGGTTAGAAGGAAAAGTATATGGTAAGCACATAACAGTAACCATCTTTGCTAATTCTTTATGATCTTTATTAGGATCGTAATATAAAATACCACCGGTCACAGTGTTAATTCCTGGTTGAACTAGATTTGAACCTGTACTAGGGTTAACCGCAGTATCTACACTTGTCCCCTCTTGCTGCGCTTTCATTTGTAAATATTTAACTTTATCTCTAGGGTGTGTTTGTATGTGCCTAGCCAAACTACCCGTACCGCTACGGTCTCCAGTATATTTATGCGCCAGCAATTTCCCACAAGTTTTACACCTAGCCTTATTTTGTTCTCTTACTTGAGTAAAAAAATTCCAAACTAATGATGTTTCTAGGCGTTTAGAAGGTTGTCTATTAAAAGTAGGGGTTTCTACAGGTGGGTCGGGCGGGGCATCAGTTGGGTTATTAACAGGACTAGTAGGTGAATCATCTAAATCCGGTTGGGTTTCATCTACATCCTCATTTTCCTCATCATTTTCTAAGATAGTTTGATTAGGATAAAGAGCATTCATAACTTCTTCATTTAATTGTTCACCTTGTGCAACATTATGGCAAAATTCACTATCGGAAAATTGAAAACAAGGGTTATCACTATCAAGAATAATAGGAGCAGCAGGACGGGTAATAAGTCTGGGTCGGGGAGCCGGGGGAAGGGTAGTAGGTTGGAGATTACTTTCACCAATTTTAGCTTTTCCCTTACCACCAAACATTTTTTTCAAAGAAAATGCCATATTAATTACAATTATGCAAACTAAACACACAAAAATATATTCTTAAAAGTTAAGAGTTGGAACGAGTTTACTGAATTGCCGAACAACTTCTTGAAAATTGAAAATCGTTGAAGACTTGAATGCTTCAATTCACCAGCTTCACAATTTTTCACGAAATTGAAATAATAAAATAAGCAATTATAGAAGAGAAATTAGATATAGATTGAGAGAGATTGAGATAGATTGATGAATTGGTGAGTAAAAATGAAAGAATGAGGGGGTATTTATAGTTGAGAATTGGGGAAAAGTGTAATTATATAAAGTTTGGGGTTAAAATAAAGTTTAGGGGCCGAAATGGATATTTTTAAAGTTCCAAACGGTTGAAAATTAAAGGCCAACGGCTAGATTTTAAAATCTGACCGTTGGCTATTTTTAAAAAAAAAAAAAAATTTTTTTTTTAAAAAAATAGCCGTTGGAGCCCGTTAGGACCGTTAGGCCCGGTTGAACCGGCCCAGGACCGCCTGCCGGTCCCGGGCTTAGCGGTCCCGGTCTCGTGGGCCTCGTGTACAAGACCGGCCCGTCACGGGCTTCCTACCCATTTAGGGACCGGCCCACCAGGACCGGCCCGCCGGGACCGTTTAGCCCGTTAGGACCGCGGGCCCGGTCCGGTCCCGGTCCCAGACCGGCCCACCAAACAGCCTTAATCGCTGCACTGGGATTCGACCCCCTTGCTGAGCTCAAGCTCTTCCTCTTTGCTCCTCAACATCCCTTCCAGGATGTTGCACTTCCCCACCATCTGGACCAGCTCCTCATCCCTGGCCTTCAAGTCCTCCCTCAGTTGGAGCACATTGCCGCCCTCGCGAAGCTGACACCGAAGCTCCCGGTACTTCTCAAGGACTCTGAAGTACTTGTCCTTAAACTTCACATAGATGTATTTACACCTATACTCTCTACGAGCACTCTCATTTTTAAGATGACCATCTATAAAAAGAAACGAAGGAAGTTAGAGACTGTGAAAGAACAAAACCAAAGGAAAAACAACTAACAACAAATGCACTTACCCGAAGAGAGAGGCCGACAATGTTATTCGACAGGTCACTGTCGTTCATATCCTTGAGGGTCGTACCCTAAAATTCAGAACTGAGAGGGACAAGGGAAGGGATAATCTGCTCGGTATTCACAAGAAGATTACGGTCAATCGGGATCGTAATAGTCCTCGAACCCCCCATCAACCTCACTTCAAGCTGAGTGAGCCCTCGTCGCTCATCTGCATCCATGTCCGAATCAGATCCAACATCCTCCTTAGCAACAACCTTACTTCTATCATCAGTCGAAGAAGGTACGTCCGCCGCAACACCCGAAGACGAGGCCACTTCGCATCTTGGAAGGACAGGGCCGTCACCTGCCACGCCTTCGACCGCAGCCCCCTCGGGTCATACATCCGTATCCTCCAAATGAATGGTCTCCGAACTAGCCTCTCGGCTCTCCCTGATATGCATTGTGGCCGTTTTCCGGAGGACAAAATCACAGTCTCCTACATTGGTGGCCGCCGTCTCTCCCCCACGACGTCCATGACCCTCCTCTTACGAGGCATCCGATCCCTATCACCATGCAAAGGCTCTTCGTCTTCATCGATAAGACAGTACAAGGGAGGAGCCGAGGTTTTCGCGGCTGAAGTCTCCACGGCCGAAGAAGGGATAGATTCGAACGCAGCCACTGGAGGGACCAGGGCACGAATAGAAGCAGCCGCAGTCGAAGAAGGGGCAGGAGACAAAACCGTAGTAGCCTTCCTCTTTCGGAATGAGGGTGCGGGAGATTTCGACCTCTTTGAAGATCCCCTGTCCGAAAATAGGAAAAACACAAGGAAGGGGAAAGATCATCAAGGATAAACAAAAAGAAAAAAGAACTAGGACACCGGTGATAAAAGGAACTTACCAGTCAAAGGGAGAGTAGGCCCAAAGAAATTTGACCACTCACGGATACCTACGATGTGAGAGAGGAGACGACAACCCAGTCAGAAATGTCTTCGACCAAAGGAGGAGGAGGCAAGGTTTTGGCTGCACAAGAAAAGGACAAGAGGTCAAAGCCCACGGCCAAGCACGGGAGAAAAATCAGATACCTACAAACAAGGAAATTAGATACTTACGAGTACAGTTCCAAGCCTCCGAAAAACCGTCGACGTTGGCCACCACGTCCTCGGTTCTGACGAAGAAGAAGTTGAACCAGAATTGGCGGTTCGCATTGTCACCCATCTTCACCACCAAGCACTTGCCTCCTCAGTGGAGAAGATTCAACATCGTCCCTCGATAAAAGCTAGGGACGAACAGATATATGCCCTTGTCACGACCCAATTTCTCCCTCCGTGAACTATCGTGACGGCACCTTGTATCTACGACTAGGTAAGCCTAATATTGTGGAAATAAAATGAAGACACAAAGATAATAGCTAACAAATATAGTTAATAAGCAGAAACGGTATCACTCGGCATATACAATAATTATTTTTCCCAAAACCCGGAATGTCGCAAGTCACAAGCTACTAAGAAATCTTAACTGTGCTATACATCATTTTTAGAGAAAGAAGGGGAAATGAACATAGGGGATAAAGGGGGACTCCGAGGATCTGCGGGTGCGGGCAGATGTACCTTGAAGTCTCCAATAAGCAACCGCGATTGCAACTAGTGATGAGGCTGGTACGATGAACCTGGATCTACACATAAAAAACATGTGCAGGAAAGGGCATGAGTACACCACAACGGTACCCAGTAGGTGCCAAGCCTAACCTCGGTGTGAAGAGATCAGGTCAAGGCCCTAATGGTGTGTGTGTGTGTGTGTATATATAATGAAATAAGACAGAATGAGATATCGTAGTAATAATAGATATGGAAATTTAACAGAGATAGAATAAATGAAAGAAAACAGCTCAAAACCTAGCGATAATAACAGGGGATCTTCCGAGATACCGTCTCGTAGTCCCAAACGTAAATGTGTAGGGGGATCTCCCGGAATACTGTTCCGTAGTCCCAAAGTAAATATGAAGAATAGAGGGATCTCCCGAAATACCGTTCCGTAGTCCCAAAGTAAATATGCAGTATAGGGGGATCTCCCGGAATACCGTTCCGTAGTCCCAAAGTAAATATGCAACTCAACCAATAGAAATAACAGTTACAGTAAAAAAACCCTACAATTTAGACTAAGTTCCAGTCAAGAAAGCAGGAAATTTCACTAGACATGCTGCATAGAGTTCAAATAGACAATTAAAACACGTATGCATGCTATTCTAATCTAAACAGGATAGTTACATATGCTAATGTAGTTCAAATAAGGAGAAAACAGGTGATGACTTAGTGAAGAATGGAGTTTTACAACAAATAGCCCATGTACGCACTCGTCACCTCACGTACACTGCGCTCACATATCAAACAATACAAAATCCTAAGGGGAGTTCCCCTACACAAGGTTAGACAAGCCACTTACCTCGGACTAAGCTCAAATCAATCCGTCACAATGCTCTTTCCACGAATATTCGGCTCCGGATGGTCCAAATCTAGCCAAATCAATTACATAACATAAATATAGCTACAAGAAACTAATCTACCTACCGAAATCAAAGCTAAAACAAGAAATTGGAAATTCGCCCCAAAAAGCCTCCCCGGGCCCACGTCTCGGAATCTGGTAAAAGTTACCAAATATGAACCCATTCGCTCACGAGTTCACTCGTACCAAAATTATCCAAATCCGATGTCTAAATCCCAATCAAAACTCAGAAATTCGGTTGGGAAACTTTTCCCCATTTCCCCAACTTTTCAATCCAAATCCGAAATTAAATGGAGAAAATAACTTTAGATTAAGGAAATACAACTAAAAACGAGTTAGGAATCGTTACCCCAAAGCTCTCTCTGAAAATCCCTCGAAAAGTCGCCAACCTCCAAGCTCCTAAGTCAAAAAATAGAGAAATGAATCAAACCCTCGATTTAGCCCCTTTTTCTTCCAGTCAAACCGCATCTACGAACCTTTCTTCGCACCTGCGGGAAATCAATCGCAGGTGCAGAAATGACTTAAAACTCAGAGTCCGCTTCTGCGATCAAGGGGGTCGCACCTGCGGACTTTTGTATGCTTCCGCGGTCCTTTTCCGCTTCTGCGAGTCTTGGAGAGCTTCTGCGGCATCGCAGATGCGGAACCTTCTTCGCATCTGCGACCCTAGGCAGCTCCTCTCCTGTCCGCTTCTGCGCCTACTCTTCTGCACTTGCGAGTCTGCACCTGCGGTCTCCCCTCCGCAGGTGCGAAAGCATCAGGAACCAGCAACTCAGCAATTTGGCCTAAGTCCAACTTCCATGCGTTGAGCACCCGAAACACAACCGAGGCCCCCGAGACCTCAACCAAATATACCAACCAATCCTAAAACACCATACAAACTTAGTCGAGCCCTCAAATCACATTAAACAACACTAAAAACACAATTCATCCCCCAATCCAAACCTAATGAACTTGAAACTTCCAAATTTTGACAACCGATGCCGAAATCAACCAAATCACGTCCGATTGACCTCAAATTTTGCACACAAGTCATAATCACTACGGACCTACTCCAACTTGCGGAATCGGATTTCGACCCTGACATCAAAATTTCCACTACCGGCCCAAAACTCTAAAAATTTAACTTTCGCCATTTCAAGCCTAGATGAGCTACAGACCTCTAAAACACAATCCGGACACGCCCCTAAGACTAAAATCACCCAACAGAGCTAACGGAATAGACGAAATTCTATTCCGGAGTCGTCTTCACATAGTTCCGACTACGATCCAAATCCTAAGGCTTAAACCTCCATTTAGGGACTAAGTGTCCCAAACACTTCCAAAAACCAAAAATGAAACCTCCCGTCAAGTCACAATAGCAGGAATAGATACGGGGAAAGCAGTCAATAAGAGATCGGGGCTCTAACTCTCAAAATGACCGGTCGGGTCATTATAGCCGTAATGTGAGTTCGACCTCGGCTAGCTCGGCAAATTTTGTGAGCATCCTTATACGTTTGTAAAAGTACGGCGCGAGCTGAGCTGGGCAAACACTGTTATAACGATAGAATTCCTCCGCCAGTGGAAGGAGAGAGAGAGTGTAGCTGACTTGGAAGGGGTAGACATTGAAGGCGCAGTACCCAGGACGATGGACCTGCACCGTGTCCCACCCAGCCAAGATTAATTTAACATGATTGGGAAGGCCGAACTTAGCCTTAAGCTCTTCTAACTCCTTCACCGTCATCACTGATCGAAAGGCTCCAGGTTCAGCTTCAGGTAATTTGGTGAAATCCGATCTGGAATCGGGGTTGTGAGGAATTATCTTCTCCACCAACAGAAAGGCTCCATCCTTGACAGCGGCAGGAACATTCTCCTCATGCGGGGGAAACACCAATGCCAAAGGGATCGCATCGCTCCCCTCACCAGACTCAGAAGTAAGAGCAGTACAAATCACTAGAACTGAGAGGGAAGGTTCGAAGTGAGAAAAGAGCAAGAGAGTAATATAAGATTTCGAAACAACAGAAAACCTAAACCTCAAAATCGCAGCCAAATACCTCAATTTACAAGGGTCTTAGCACCAGGACCGAAAATGGTTCATCATTACTAGCACCAGAATCGAAGCGGCAGGTTCAATCAGAGGTCACATGCAAAACGAAGCAACACATCGAGAATATACGTCATAATGACTCATGACGTCATCCTAACTCGTGGACAGCATGACTCCAACAAATCGCTTGGGAAAATCAAAGCGTTTGAAATGAGCGGCCTCAATAAGTGGATGGACTGCACAACTTATTGATTGTTTCGACCAACGAACCAGATCCGCTCATCGAACCCGTCTGAAGCCAGCCTCAATAAGTGGATGGACTAATTGTATGGGTCAAAATCTGTCTTTAGAATATTTAAGCCAAGATAGTACTAAGTGAAGAGTTCCCAAGTTGTCGTTTATCGAAATGGCCCAAGAAGCAGCGAAGTCTATGGTCAAAGAGTCAACAAGAGCCGTAGTCGAGGTGTCAACAAAGGTCGAGGTCGAGGTCGAGCACCGTTGACATATCTATAACGGCTAGTTTTCATGATAGGATATTAAAGAGAATATTCTAGTGGATATTCTTTGCACTTGTACTATTAGGGATTCTTAGGAATATGTTCCATATAAGTAGAAAAAGAGACAATGATAGGGATATGTGATATTAATTTTGTAAAGACACACTTTGACTTGAGAAAGAGAACCGGATCTCATTTGCTAAGATACAAACATCACATTTTCGCTAAAATTCTTGTCTACACTTTTTCTCTAGATCCGAGAATAACTCAAATATTCAAGGGATTGTCTATCATTCATCATTGTCAGAAAGAACATCCCCTCATTCCATCCTTTCTTGGGTGACACATTCATTTTGTTTACTTATATGCCATTTATTGCAGTTTATTGTTATTAAATATTGCCTTGTTATTTATGATTTGTGGAATATTCACCACATCCCGCTGCCACTGTCCGACCGTATTTGCACAGTATTTATTGCTTCTTTAAAAACCCCATATAAGGTTTTATTGTTAGCTAAGACTGACTCTTATCTACGTAAATTTAATTATTTGAACCAAGATTTATATTTTTTGGTCAAAAAACTTCCCCATAATACTTCTCATATTCACAACTGAGTATGTCCGGAAAAGATAAATTGCTGTACTCAAATTTTGACTATTCTTGGTTTACTCCTTTAGCAATGAGTTGTTTTATGATTTGCGAAAAGATGAATACATTAGGGAGCAAATTGTAAAAATAAAAGATATGGTGCAAATCAGAAAATGATGTATATATTAAGGATACAAAATGCAAAGAACTCTGGTTTTGATCGGCAATTAAAAACCAAAAGACAATACATCTTTTAACTTTGAGTTTGCACAATGAATAAGTTCACTTAGATATTGTGTAGCGTTATACTCTTCCCATCCTAATATTTTTTGCATAAAGTGATGCAAAAATACATTTAAAGTTATTAGTCAAATAACTGTTATTTTACTTTTGAATAACGAAAAATGACGACGTTAAAAAGGGTATATTTTTCAAGTAGAAGGAATTATTACTATCTTTTGTCTATGATCAGTAAGATTGACTAAGAAAGGTAAGTGGATGAAATTTATAATTCATAAAAGTGCTCCATACTTTGTACTGAAAGTGCATGTCATAATCATTAAAGAGACCTACCCACCCACCCACTTAATTAATGCATGGAAAATTGGAGAAGCATGAAATTATGGGAAAATTGTGGGCTTGTATTTCCTACGAGTATATGATTACTTGTTCTATAGAACAATGAAATCATTATCCTTTGCAAGTGGTGTTGCATTTGTTGAAGAAAATGCTAAATTCTAGGTTGCCCTTTTTATTAGTCATCTTTTCTCTGTGTATATCATGGCGTGTTGTGTGTTTAAATTTGTAGCTCTATGTGTATTTAGGTATCTGATTAATGAGAAAAACCCAATTAACTATATTAAAAGATGAGGCAAATTCATCAAGCAACAAAGAGTGTAATCGATTCTCTTTAGATTATAATATTAGTGAAAGAAATATAAAAAGAAAGCTTGAAACCCGAATGTTTGTTTGTTTATTTGAATAACTTTGTTGGCCCACTAAACTTGTTGAATCTACAATATCATTTGTTTATGTTAACGTCTCGTTTAGATAATATTTAGGAAAAACCGTACTTTAGTTCTCTAGTTTAATAAAGAGAAATTTTCAGAAATCACTATAGTTAGTAGCTATTAATTTTATATAGCTACCATATACATATTTACTTTCTATAGCTAATATTTCGTTGCAATCGGACTCTATTCGCTGTATTCGCGCTACTGTATTCATGATTACAGAGGGTGTTTGGATTGGCTTTTAAGCTGGTCAAATCAGCTTTTAAGCTTCTTTTTTTTTTTTTAGCTTTTTTCAGTGTTTGGTAAAGTTAAAAACTGCTTAAAACAAGCCAAAAACAATAAGCTGGACAATCCCAACTTATTGTTTTTTGGCTTAAAAGCTATTTATGCTGAAAAGCCACTTTTTTAAGACAATCCAAACGGGCTCACAGTCGCGGAATTCGCCTAATAAGTAGGAAGTCCTGCTGTTTAATAACGGAAAGAGGATCAATTAGCGTGCCTAATTTAACACAACAAAATCAATTCTACAAAATTTCGTTGCTACTGTACTATATTTCATGTATTCGCGTGACTGTATAGTGAGGCAATCCGCCTAAAAAATAGAGATTACAACTGTTTAATTATGTATTCTATGTATTCGCGCGTTTGTATTTATAAATACAGTAAGGTAATCCGCCTAAAAAAGGGATTGCAACTGTTTAATTTTGTATTCCATGTATTCGCGCGAATGTATTTATAAATACAGTAAGCTAATCCGCCTAAAAATAGTAGTAATTACGGGTGTTTAATAACTGGAAGCGCAATATTCAATTGTATTCAATTTCACTATATTGAATTCAGTTGTATTCAAACAACAACAAAATCAAGAAATAGGGTGTATACCGTTCTATTCAATTCGACTGCATATATTATATTCAATTAACCGATATTCATTGTTCACTATTATACATTGCATTCAATTTACTGTATTCATTTCGAATGTATTCAAACAACAAAAAATCACAAAATAGTGATATTCGACTGTATTAAAAAAATACAGACCTTCAAAATACATAAACACAGGCGAAAATATAATGTATTTATATAAAAATATGATATTTGAGTGTATTTGTGCAAAATACAATGTATTTGCATCTTTGTATGTGACTCAATAGAAAAGGAGAGAAGAAAGTTCGCCGGAGATGGCGTTTTCCGCCCAACCAAAATACTGTATACATTGTATTCAAACTAAAAATGGAGATAAACAACAACACGCTCCTCAAATCTTCTCCGGCGACTTTGCTTCAGATTTTCAAAAGCTCAATCCGTAGCCATGACTAGATCTGTTCGCCTACTCCCTCTTCGCTTCAAATCTATTCTCTTCGCACCAGAAAGTCCACCATCGCCACCAAAATAGATGCTACGACGGCTGCCTTGATGGACAAGGGAGAGATATTTGAGAGAGAAGAGAGAGGATTGAGAATCTTGCTAATAGAGAGAGAGAAGGAAGAGGGAGAGAAAGAACATAACTGGCGTATTCCACGCCTCAGTGGTAGGGTATAAAATAAATACTTATTTTTCTATAAAATAGAAAAGGTAGCTTTAAGCAATAATATTTTGAAATTATTTTGGTTTATAATAAATAGGGTGTAATAGTTGGCTATAGGAGGTAAAATTAAATATCCTATCATATCCGTTCTAGTAACCCAACAAATCTATATTATTATAAAATCATGAATACAATGTCGCTTTATAAAAATAACCTTATAATATTAAGTATAATAACTCAATAAAAGGACATAACCGGAATTCTAGATATTAGTCTTATAATTCTATTAGTTTTAGGATATAATACTACACGTTAGGAATCCTACATGATTATCTTTAAGAATTCTATAAGTATAATTACTTTCGGGATGTCTAATCTATATTACCACTATATATAAATGGCTAAGAAGGGACGAACACTGCACTAAAAGTTGTACAACAAGTGATGAAAATTGTACTGTTAAGATATTCTTGAAATTGTGAATACATTCAGGGATAGTGGTACATTTGTCTCTCCATAGAAATACGTATAACACAATTGTAAGAACACGTGTGCTGTCTCCTCCCATAAAAACACGTGTACCAAATAAACATAGATACTAAACCTTTTTTTGTCTCACTAACCGGCGAGGATTACAAACTTAATACTCGGTAATGTTCTTCCATGGTCTTTGCCTATTGTGTAAGCATAATTTGGTGGGTACATATGAGTTCCTATTCATTGAATTCTACCGAAAGTTTTGATAGATGGTAATTGTAAACTATATTCTTTATTGTCTTTGGTTTGTGTTTATTTTTGCTATTGCGACATAACTTGGTGAGCATGTAAAACTTTGATTTTAATATTCTACTTTGAGGTTCTCTATGAATTTGTGCTTTTTTCATCTTCTGCTCCTCTTTGTTCAATTAAATGTATTATTTTGTACATTTGTTTATGGATGATACATATTTGTTTTTTTTTGTTTTACTTCAAGTTTCATTGTGAATTTTGTACATGCATTTGATTATCTGTTCAAATACTTCTTATGAAAAATCTCTTAATAGGTACATGCTCTGTTGCAGCACTGGTCATACTGATGTAGCTAAAGTATTTGATAATATGCCTAAAGCAACTTTTTTATTATCTTTTGAAATAAAATTCATTTGCTTACTTTTCAAACAAACAAAAAAAAACACTCCACTTGCCTCCATGTATGTTTCTATTGCAAGATAGCTATCTAGCTTTGTTTTAATAGAAGTTAGATATAAAGAAACACACTTATGATCCCCAAGTTCTTATTGCAGTTCGAAGTTAATTTGGCAAGAGAATAAGGTGAATGGGTCCAGAAATTGATTCAATAAATTAAAATGTTGATTCTTGCACAGTTTTGAAGAGCAAAGGAATAATGCTACGAAAGATATGTGTTGTTGTAGGATGAAAGCATGGTAAAGAAGGTGAGAACTTTACAGCTTGACTTAACCTCTCTCGAATCAATCTTCTAGCTATGAACACAAGCATGTAGCACAATTATCATCATATTTATCAGAATTAGAAGTTCGATCTAAAAATTCTAAATTATTACATGTTGGCCCAAGTAAAGGAGAGTTTTGAAGATTGACAAAGGAACTCAGACATGGACCAGGTCCATCCTAGTGAAGCACAGATATGGTCGACTCAAGCATGTGAGATGCACGCGAAGGAGATAAACCTAACTTATCAGAAGTGATATCTCCTAATCTTGATCGAAAAAGTTGCACATTGGATAAGGAGAAGGACTCCTTACTCAAAGAGAACACGGTTTAAGAAAAGGATAGAGTTAGAGGTTGAGATCAACTAGAACTCTTCTACCAAGGAAGAGTAGCATTGGAATTCTAGTCAATCTCTATTTACTAACTCCATAAGTATCAATGTTGTTCTCTTTTACAGGTAACACACATAAACAGAAGTTAAACGTGAATTGAGAGCAAAATAGCAAGGCAATTTTGCAAGCAATTTGTGTGTGATTCAAGCGTACAACCTGAAGGTACTTGAACCAGATAGAAGAACCAGTTCCAAGTGTCTGTCTTTTATTCTAGTTCAATTGTAGTAGGTATTTTCATATTGTACCTTTCAGCTTTATCTAGAAGCAATTGTATTAGGTACTCAGAGTATTCAAGTTTGAGTTAACTTGAAGTTGTCGCAACAGTTGAGGCTGTGTGCTACAAGAGGATTAGAGTAATCCAGGTTTACAAAAGAGTTTTTGTAAATGCAGTTTTTGGCTCAGTGATTTTACTGGAGAGTTTGGGAAAATCCTACTGGAAAGTAGGTCGTGATTTTTTTTTCACCTTTTGAGCCAGGTGTTTTCCACGTAAAATCTTTGTGTTCTTTAATTTCTGTACTTATTATTCCGCAACAGTAGTAGTTGAAACACATAGAAGAACCAGGTCCTTCCATAAACAACTTAAGCAAAAAATTGGACACCACACAAATCACCCCCCTGTTGTGTGGTATTGAAGTACAAAATATCAATTGGTATCAGAGCAGGTTATCCTTGAAGAGGCTAACACCTTAGGAATAAATCAAGATGAGTGCACCACCTGAAAACTGGGAAGGACAATCCACTGTTAGGCCTCCACTTTTTAGTAGCCAGTACTACTCCTGGTGGAAAAACAGGATGAGAGATCACATCAATGGAGAGGCCTATGAACTCTGGGGCATTATTGCTGATGGTCCCCTGGCTACCATGAAGACGAATGCTGAAGGAGTGGATGTGCCAAAGACTAGAGTTGACTGCACTGCTGAGGACTTGAAGAAGTGGGAAAAGAATGCTAAGGCCAAGAAATGACTTGTGTGTGGACTGGGTCCAGATGAGTACAACAGAATTCAAAGCTATACTATTGCTAAGGAAATTTGGACACTTTGCAAGTGGCTCATGAAGGAACTCCTCAAGTGAAGAGATCAAGAGGAACACTGTTGTATTCTCAATATGAGAATTTCACCATGAAGGAAGGAGAAACCATCCAAGAGATGTATCCAAGGTTCACAACACTAACAAATGAACTTAAGTCTCTTGGAAGGATTATCCTTGAAGAAGACAAGGTTGAGAAAATTCTGACAAGGGTTTTGCCAATTACTTCGGAAAGCAAAATCACTGCTATTCAGGAATCAAAGAACATTGGCACTCTCAAGTTGGACGAGTTAATTGGAAATCTCATTGCCTATGAACTGAGAAGGCAACCATAAAGATGGATGCTGTCACGACCCTAAACCGGACCCGGTCGTGATGGCGCCTATAGTGAAACAAGGCCAGCCGACACGAACCCCCAATAACTACTAAGAAGTTATAATAATTCATTTTTAAGTCATAATAAGCTTTAAATCCCAAAATAAAGATTAGAATAGAACAGTGCGAAAACAAACACAGCCGACATTGGGGTGTCACCAGTCATGAGCATCTAAAATCCGTCTAAGAGTATGAAAAGACAACATAGTCTAATACAAAGCTAGAACAAGTGAAATAAAGATAGGAAGGAGAAGCACTAGGCTGCGGATGCCGAGCAGCTACCTAGTCAACTCCGAACAAGCCTGCTGGAAAGCAAATCAGCCCTTGCTAGCGTGACCCGAGACTCCTGAATCTGCACATATGATGCAGGGAGTAATGTGAGTACGCCAACTCAGTAAGTAATAAAAGTAAAGGCAGCTGAGCGATAAGAAAACGCGTAAAACCCATCATAATGCTACAACAAAGTATATAAACCAGAACAATGCAATAAAACACTAAAAGCTCATAAAAACACCTTAGTTTAGTGAAAACCTCTTTAAAACATCTTTCAGTAGTTCAAATGAGTGATGAAAACAGGGAAAAAAGGATAGAAACATAAATCAGCCCCTCGGGCAAAATACCAACAGAATCAGCCCCTCGGGCTATCTCACAATCACTCGTATCAACCCCTCGGGCAATAACATAAACAACAACCGCCCCTCGGGCAATAGCACATCTCACACTGGGTACCCGCGCTCACTGGGGTGTACAGACTCCGGGAGGGGCTCCTTACAGCCCAAGCGCTATCACAAGCCACCTCGTGGCATAACAAATCAGGCTCTCGGCCTTATAAAAATTAGCTAACTCGTGGCGTAGATCCATTAGGCCATAGGCCTCACAATATATTACAATATCCTCACAACATAGGCCCTCGGCCTCACTCAATCAGATCTCACTCAAGCCCCTCGGGCTGATAGTAAAACAAGTACTCGGCTCAAAATCATTTATGAAATCAGAAGGAGTGAATAAAACTGAGTTATGAAAACAGTAAGAACATAGCATGACTGAGTGTAAACATTTAAACCAAAGCAGTGAGGAAAAACAGTAGTAAAAGCCCCTAAGGGGTCCAAACAATCGGCACAAGGCGCAGACACGTTGTTTAGCCCCAATCATAATAATATTTTCCAAAATATAACAATATCAAATAGGTTCCAAGTAAAATACGCAACTTAATAGTCGCACGGGACGGACCAAGCCACAATCCCCAACCGTGCACAACCCCACGCTCGTCACCTAGCATGTGCGTCACCTCAAAATAGCACAACGAAGTGAAATCCGGGGTTCATACCCTCAGGACAACATTTACAATCATTACTTACCTTAATCCAGTCCAAACTCTAGCCCGCGATGCCTTTGCCCCTCGAATCGGCCTCAACACGCGTCGAATCTATCCAAAATCAGTTCATAACCATTAATATATGCTAAAGGAGTGAAACCCATACGAAATAATCAAATTACAACACAAATCCCGAAATTGACCAAACCCGACCCCCGGGCACACATCTCGGAATCCGACAAAATTAACATCAATGGAATCCTTATCCTCCCACGAGTTCATGCATATCAAATTTACTAAAATCCAACCACAAATGACCCCTCAAATCCCAAATTCTAGGTCTCCAATTTTTCAAGCCCTAACCCCTATTTTGCTATTGATTTTCCCATAGATTTCAAGCTTACAACCTTGAAATCATCATAAAAACGAGTTTAGGGACCAAGGACTTTACGTCTAAGAAACCCTCTTGACTTCTCCCTTGAATTTGCTGTCCAAAGCTTCTTCCCGTTTGAAATATTATGAAAAATAACTCAAACTCGCGAAGGGTGAAATATATGAGTTCTGACCCAGCAAACCCGCATCTGCCGTCTATTTATTGCACATGCGGACCCGCACCTGCGGTCCCAGGTGCGCTTCTGCGCAAATCACTTAAACGCCCCGGACCGCATCTGCGATCACACACCCGCACCTGCGCTACCGCAGGTGCGCTCGAACAGCCGCTTCTACGGTTCCATCTCCCCATGGCCATTTCCGCATCTGCGACCCTGTGGGCACTTCTGCGAGCCCGCACCTGCGGTCCCCAAGCCGCAGGTGCGGTTAAGCACAGTCTCTCTGAGAACTGCCAAATGCGGAGCATCGAACTGCTGGGCCTTGATCTCCCCCAATAATGAAGACTGGGCAACAACACACGCAAGGACTCGGCTGGGCTTTGAAATATCCAACCTCACAAGTCTGTTAGCCAAGGACTGAATGTCCAAGGCTAGTGGCCTCTCCTCTGCTGGAATGAATGCCAAGCTAGCCATACTCTCTACTTTCCTGCTTAAGGCATCTGCGACCACATTTGCCTTGCCCGGATGATAACGAATGGTGATGTCATAATCCTTCAGTAACTCAAGCCATCTATGCTGCCTCAAATTGAGATCCCTTTGCTTGAACAAATGTTGTAAGCTGCGATGATCAGTGTAAACCTCACATGACGCCCCGTACAGATAATGCCTCCATATCTTAAGAGCATGAACAATCGCTGCCAACTCTAGATCGTGCACAGGATAATTCTTCTCATGAATCTTCAGTTGACGGGAGGCATATGCAGTAACTCGCCCCTCCTGTATCAATAAACAACCCAAGCCAACACGTGAAGCGTCGTAATATACCGTATACATCCTTGAATCGGAAGGCAACACAAGAACTGGTGCTGTAGTCAAAGCTGTCTTGAGCTTCTGAAATCTCGCCTCACAATCATCGGACCAACGGAAAAGAGCACCCTTCTGGATCAATCTGGTCAGAGGTGATGCAATAGATGAAAAACCCTACACGAATCGCCGGTAGTAACCTGCTAACCTCTAGAAACTCCTGATCTCGGTCACTGAAGTAGGACGTGGCCAACTCTGAAATGCCTCAATCTTCTTGGGATCCACCTTAATACCCTCTCCAGACACAATATGTCCCAAGAATTCCACTGACTCTAGCCAAAACTCACACTTGGAGAACTTAGCATATAGCTTCTGCTCTCGCAAGGTTTGAAGCACTACTCTCAAATGCTGCTCGTTCTCCCCAGGCTACGTGAGTATATCAAGATGTCGTCAATGAAGACGATAACGAAGGAATCAGTATAAGGTCTGAACACCCTATTCATCAAGTCCATAAACGCCGCTAGGGAATTGGTCAAGCCAAAGGACATCACCATAAACTCGTAATGACCATATCTAGTACGGAAAGCAGTCTTCGGAACATCTAAGTCCCGAATCCTCAACTGATGGTACCATGATCACAAGTCAATCTTAGAGAACACCCTAGCACCCTGCAACTGGTCGAACAAATCATCAATGTGCGGCAACAGGTACTTATTCTTGATGGTAGCCTTGTTCAACCGGCGGTAGTCAATGCACATACGCATGGTGTCATCCTTCTTCTTCACAAACAACACCAGTGCACCTCAAGGTGACACACTAGGTCTAATAAACCCCTTTGCCAACAACTCCTCAAGCTGCTCCTTTAACTCGTTCAACTCTTTCACAGCCATATGGTACGGTGGAATAGATATAGGCTGGGTACATGGAGCCAAGTCAATTCAGAAATCAATATCGCGATCCGGTGGCATGCCAGGAAGATCAGAAGGAAACACATCGGCGAACTCCCGAACTACTGGAACTTAATCAATCGTCGGAGACTCTGCGGTGGTGTCCCGAACATAAGCCAGATAAGCCAAACACCCCTTCTCGACCATATGCCGAGCCTTCAGGAAAGAGATAACCCGACTAGATGTATCAACTGTGGAACCCTTCCACTCCAACCCTGGCAACCCCGGCATCGCTAATGTAACAGTCTTGGCATGGCAATCGAGGATGGCGTCGTATAGGGATAACCAATCCATGCCCAGGATGACCTCAAAGTCGATCATATCAAGCAACATGAGATCTGCTCTAGTCTCGAAACCACAGAATGTGACCACACAGGACCGGTAGATCCGATCCACAACCACAGAATCGCTCACAGGAGTGGACACATGAACAGGAGTGCCCAAAGGCTGAGGAGCAATAACCAGAAAACGAGCAAACAGAGATGGTACATATGAATAGGTGGACGCTGGATACCGAAGCATCTCTACACAGACGGAAATAGTACCTGTGATAACGGCATCTGAGGCCAATGCATCTGGTTTGGCCGAAAGGGCATAGAATCTAGCTGGAGCGCCGCTGGCTGGCCTCCACCTGACTGAGCAGTAGCTGGCTGACCTCTCCCTATCTGGCATCCACCTCTAGGACGGCCTCTACCACTCCGTCCCCTGCCTCTAGGCGGCTGGGCAACTGGTGCTGAAATCATAGGCTGCTGACCCTGCTGTACTGCCTTGCCCCGAAGCCTGGGGCACTATCTCCTCATATGACAAGGGTCTCCGCACTCAAAACAACCTCGCGGTGCGGAGTCCTGCTGTCCCGATGACTGACCCTGATGGCCTGTAGACCCACTAGAAGAAGCCTGAATAGCCGGCGGACGATATAAACCCTCCGGCATAGCACTGAAATAAAAACCAGAAGAACCCTGGGGACCTGAATACCCACCAGAGGAACCCTGAATAACTGGTGGGCGATAAGAACTCTCTGGCATGGCTCTAAAATAGGGGCGCGCTGGAGCACCCCGAGCAGGTGGTGGTGCTGAATATGGGGGCTTGCTGGGCTGGCCCCTCCTAAATTGATCCCTACCCCTAGCCGGGGCACCTTTGAACTCTTCGAAGAATTTAGCCCTCTTGTCCTGCTGCATCTGCTCCCTACCTCTCAGATGGTAGCCCTCGATCCTCCGAGCAATCTCCACCACTAGCTGATAAGGAGTCCCCATCTCCACCTCTCGGGCCATGTTGGCCCTAATGCCAGAATGCAATCCTGCAACGAACCTCCACGCCTTCTCCGCATCCGTAGGAAGTATCATCAATGCATGGCAGGATAACTCAGAAAACCTCACCTCATAGTCGGTCACAGACATATGACCCTGCTCAAGCTGCTCAAACTGATACTGTAACTCTTCCCTCTAGGAGGGTAGGATATACCTGTCCAGAAATAGCTGTGTGAACTCACTCCAAGCGATAGGAGGAGAATCTGCTGGCCTGCCAAGAACATACGACTGCCACCATCTACGGGCCCTGCCCTCCGGCTGGAAAGTAGTGAAGTCAACCCCATGCGACTCCAATATCCTCATGTTGTGCAGTCTGTCCCTGCACCTATCAATGAAATTATGGGCATCCTCATGGACCTCACCCTCGAAGACAGAAGGGTGAAGTCTAGTCCATCTATCTAGCAACTTCTGCGGGTCACCATCTGCAGCTGGTCTAGGCTCGGGCACCACTGCAGCAATTTGCTGAGCCCCATCCGTAGGTAGTGTTCCCGGAGTCTGATACACTGCAGCTGCATGACCAGGAGCCTGAGCAGTAGGGGTCTGTGCTCCCCCTCCTGCCTGTGATGTAGCTGGATCCGCTGGAAATAAACCAGCCCGAGTCATGGTGTCCATGAACCGCAACATACGGCCCATGACCTTCTGGAAACCCGGTGCTATCATGAAGTCTGCCGCGGTAGGCTCAGCGGCGGGCACCTCGCCCTGCTCCTCAATGATAGGGTCTCCCACGGGATCCGCTGATGGTGCTACTGGAACAGCTCTAGGGCGCCCTCGTCCCCTACCTCAGGCCGGTGCCCCTCCCCCGGCCTCTGCCTCGGCCTCTAGAAACGGGGGGAGCAGCTCCTCCCGGGTCTGGAACGTCGGCCGTGCGTGTCCTCACCATCTGTGAGAGAATATAAGAGGGAAATTTAGTACACTAACCATTGCACGATAGGAATGAAGAAAGAGTAGTTTCCTAACACCCTATAGCCTCTCGAAGATAAATACAGACGTCTCCATACCCATCCGCAAGACTCTACTAGGTGTGCCCATGACTTGTGAGACCTACGTGAACCTAGTGCTCTGATACCATATTGTCACGACCCAATTTCACTCCAGGTCGTGATGGCGCCCAACACCGTTGTCAGGCAAGCCAACGCGGAAATATTAATAATTTCTAGTTTTACTTTTCCAAAACAATTAACACAAACTCTAAATTTTGAATTTAAAATAAGAAATAATTAGCATCGAACCGAAACAGTTATACAACCCCAAAAGAATAGTCTATTAATATGTGTGCCAAGGCCTGGTGTCACAAGTATATGGGCATCTAGTAGAATACACAAAAGCATAATCTACCCTACTGTCTGAACTAGAATAGACAGCCAAAAATACAGAAACTCCATCACGCTGCTGATCGGCATAGGAAAGGAGCAGCTCACCGTGGAATCTCGGACACGATCAAGCGTGCGCACCAAACTGATAACCAGATGTACCTGCCTCAGATTTTAAGTACAGAACCGTAGTATGAGTACATAAACAATATGTACCCAGTAAGTATCCCGTCTAATCTCGAAGAAGTAGAGACAAGAGGTCGACTTGACACTTACTAGGGTCAATTAATATAAAAAGTGTTTTACTACGCATAGATGTCACAATATATATAGCAATTTATATCATGAAGCGATAAGTCATTCCCTAGTTAATTTCATAGTTAGCCATTTACATTTAAGGGCAATTAGAAAGACAAGTCATGAATATGAATTCACATAGATAACATGCGCACATTATGCCGAGGTCGTACGGTCCGGTCCAACATAAAAAGAAATGTGCACTGCCAGAGGGTCGAATGGCGCGAACCATAGATGCATCTATTTCTACCGAGGCGGTCGGCCCGATCCACAAATATCAATCATCATCAAGAGGCCACATAAGGCACAGTCATAGTCAAATAAATTCATACAAGTTATCAAGTGAGTACATGCATTCTTATACATTGTTTCCAACTTCTAACAAGTCCTAAGTGATCTCATTAACATGAAAGGATATAGACATTTACAAACATAGCATGATACGAGTCCTAAACTACCCGGGCAATTAACATAGTAGTAGCTACGCACGGACTCTCGTCACCTCGTGCGTACGTAGCCCCCACAATTAGCAACACATGATTAATTAACTCACCTATGGGGACAATTCCCTCTTACAAGGTTAGAAAGGAGACTCACCTCGCTCCAAAATGTGCTTCCAATACCAAGAACGTGCTCAAACCCTCAATTTGGAGCCGAACGATCCAAAACTAATTAAACGAGGTAGGAACTAGTCAATACAAGATCAAGAGTCCGCATTTTAATTACTAAAGTAATGGGCACACCTAGTGATCAAGAGTCCGACCCCGGGCCCACGTTCCCGGATTTCGAAATTTTTCGAAGAAAGTTGTTCTCTATAACCTAAGGATCAATAATATATGATTTCTACTTCATTCGATAATAAATTTCGTGGTAAAATCTAAGTATTATCAAAACCCTAGGTTTTGCTCTAATCCCATGATTTTTCCTAATCTTTGTGTGTTAATCTACCAAGATTCAAGTATTAAACTTAGAAATAAGTAGGATGAACTTATCTCAAGATGCTAGGTGAAAGTCCTCTCCCAAGAGCTCCAAAATCGCCCAATGAATGAGTGAAAATGAGCAAAAATGGCCTAGAGCCGGTAATAAATGAAGCTCACTACTTCAATGATTTTCGCATCTGCGGTCCTGGGCCGCACCTGCACCCACCGCATCTGCGGAAACTCGTCCGCTTCTGCGGAATTTCAACTAGCCCGTTGGGCCGCTTCTGTGGAAATTTAGCCGCTTCTGCGGCTTTGGGCTTGGCCTAGCTTGGCCGCATCTGCGGGAGGACGACCGTTTCTGCGGTCTCGCACCTGCGGCTGACCAACCACAGGTGCGGTTATGACAGAAAACTGGAGCTTCAGCTCCTTCCCAAAATTTCCAACTTCACTCGAGCCTCGCCCGATTGACGCTCGGGGCCCTCGGGCCCCGCCCGAACACACCTAAAAGTTTGAAATCATAAAACGGACTCGCTCGAACCCTCGGAACACCCGTAACAACGCTAAATCTAAGAATCACCCCCTAAAACCAATTGAATCAAACTTATCAACTTCAAGTTCTTCAATTTACTTCTAACGCGCCGAAACGTACATAAACCACTCGGATTGACACCAAATTTTGCGGGCAAGTATTAAATGTTATATTGGACCTGTACCGAGCTCCGGAACCAACATACGGGCCCGCTACCAACATGATCAAGCATTATTCCTTTTCATTAAATCCTTAGAATTTCAGTTTAACAATTTCCAACAAAAATTCATTACTCGGGCTAGGGACCTCGGAATTCGATTCCGGGCATACGCCCAGGTCCCATATTTTCCTACGGACCCTCCGGGATACGAGTCCGGATCTGTTTACTAAAAATGTTGACCTAAGTCAAACTTAGCCTTTTAAGAAAATCTTAAGGAATCAAGTGTGCCTATTTTGACCCAAACTCTTCCAAATCCCGAACCAACCATCCTCGCAGGTCGTAAATTAGTTAAAGCAAGCGCAGGAAGTCTTATTTAGGGGAACGTGCTTCTTAAAAGTGAAACGGCCAGTTAGGTCGTTACATTATAAAGAGACCGAAGCACGCCTTATGTAAATGTATACCATCGTAAATATTTTAGATTCATCACTCATACATGTTCTTTGAAGTAATATTTCTAGAAATAGAATTTGTAGTAATGCTCTTTATATGATTGCAGAGTGTTAATGGTGCTCATTTTAATGGGTACTAACATTTTTTTGAAGTTAGAAGTTTTAAGTCACATAAATAATTATTTGATACTCCTGGTTATATTGCTTATACACAGGTTCTATGAATTTGAAGGTTATCTATAACCATATGTTTTGAAACCTTATTTAGACATGAACTAAATTATTTAATCAAATGTTGGGTCCGTGCATCTGCACGGGCCTACATTTCTAGTTATATTAAAAGGAGGATTGTATGCATTGTGGTAGCTAAAAAGAAATCACTTGGCAATTTTAGGACAACATTAATAATTAGGATTATAAATTGAACATAATTAATGAAAGTAGTTTAATGAATCTTACACTTAATCTAATTAGATCTTAGGCACATCTAATCTATATATCTACATTTATATTTATATTTATAAGTATATTTGTATCTATAATTATACTTATATCTATATCTGATCTACCAATAGATATTTTTCTATATTAGCTAGAAATATGGTGTCACGACCCTAGTTCACCAACCGTGAACATGTTATGACGGCACCTGGTCCCCATGACCAGGTAAGCCTAACATTTGCTGAAATATAATAATTGCGGAAAAATAGAGAAAATCAAATCAAATATCTAAAGGAAAATGTACTGAATGCCGTTTGGCAAGTACAACTCAATTCACAAGTCTAAAACAATTCCCAAAACCCGGAAACTCACGGGCAACACAGGCTACAGAAGTGTATAGTAAAGGTTCCAAACTCCAGAATTTCTAACAACCGAAAGAAGGAAAACTAAGTACTAAAGATAGAGTAAGAGGGAGACTCGTCGGTCTGCGGACGCAGCAGATCTACCTCGAAGTCTCCGTAGTCCTCCTGCCTCACTGATAGTTCGCCTGAGTGGAGGTACCTGGATGATCTACACATGAAAAACATGCGCAGGAAGGGCATGAGTACACCACAGCGGTACTCAGTAAGTGCCAAGCCTAACCTCGGTTGGGTAGTGACGAGGAAGGTCAGGGCCCTACTGAGACAAAATATAATAATAATAATTTAACAATATAAAAATCTGACATATATAATAAGTACAGTAGTGAGATAAGACAAGTCAACGGGGCTATAACAACTACACGAGTACGAAATAAACACAGAGTAAACACAGCTCAATACCAATGATAACAATGAGGGTCTCCCAGGATACCGTCCTGTAGCCCTTTTTTCTCACTGTCCAGTGGATCTCCCGGATACCGTCCCGTAGTGCATCATATGTGTACATTTGAAGGATCTCCCGGGATACCGTCCCGTAGTCCAACCACCAATGTGCAGGGGGATCTATCGGGAATCTAACCCGCAGTCCCAAAGTAAAAGTGCAGGGGGATCTATCGGGAATCTAACCCGCAGTCCCAAAGTAAAAGTGCAGGGGGATCTATCGGGAATCGAATCCGCAGTCCCAAAGTAAAAGTGCAGGGGGATCTATCGGGAATCGAACCGGCAGTCCCAAAGTAAACAAACAAGGGGGGGGGGGGGGGGAGCTACCGGAATCCCACATCCGTAGTCCCAATGTAAATGCGCAATCACAACCAGAAGGTACATGGAAACGAAGTACAAAAGACAAGCAACAGGTAGTACTGGCCTAGCATGCTCCACGTAGTACAGTCAAGGCAACTTAAGCAATTAGGCAAGTTAAATCAACTAAACATGCTTTCCTAATCTAGCACAGGTTATAATTGCAAGTAGAATACAGCAAATATGAAAGGAACTCAATCTCAATATCTTAAGGAAACCGGATTTTCAACAATTGGCTCAAGTACGCGCCCGTCACCTCGCGTACAAGGCACTCAAATCAACAAATAACAAATCCTAAGGGGAAAGGTCCCCCACACAAGGTTAGACAAGCCACTTACCTCGAACCGGCTCAATATCAATAGAAACCACGCCTTTGCCACGAGTATCCGACTCCAAATGGCCCAAATCTATTCAATTCAATTACATATCGTAAATAATATTGCAAACAACTGATTCCACTATTAAAGTTAAAGCTAGGGCGCGAAAATAGATAAAATGACCAAAACGCCCCTCAAGCCAACATCTCGGAATCGAATAATATTCACATCTTTAGAACCCTCGTACTCTCACGAGTCTAACCATATAAAAATCTCCCAAATCGGAGGTCAAATGCCCACTCAAAACTCAATAGTCTAGCCAATGAAGTTTTACCCCAAATTATCCAATTTTTGGTCCAAAATTCGAATTCCAATGGTGTATTTAGCTATATGATGATGAAATATAATGAAAAGGGATCAAGGAAACGTTACCCACTGATTTTCTCTTCGAAACCCACTCAAAATCGCCTTCTCCCGAGCTCTCAATCAATTTTCAAACTTATGAAATTAAACCCTCGAAATTGATATTTCTGAACAGTCATTTCCGCTTCTGCGGACAAGGGACCGCTTCTGCGGTCCCGCTTAAGCGGAAAGCCAACCGCTTCTGCGGTTTTCATTAAAAGGGGCAGGACCGCATCTGCGGTAGCTGGGCCGCTTCTGCGGCTTTGCTTCTGCGGAAGTGGCACCGCTTCTGCGGCTCCTGAGGAAGGGGGCACAAGCCGCTTCTACGACGTCCAAGGCCGCTTCTGCGGTTCCCAAGCCGCAGAAGCGAAAATACCAGAAAGAAAAATACCAGCTGCAGCAATTACTTAGAAATTTCTCCGTTAACCACCCGAAATCATCCCGAGGCCCCCGGGACCTCAACCAAAAGCACCAATACCACCTAATACCTTATTCAAACCTGTACCAATCCTTTAAACACCTAAAACAACACCGGAAACTCGATTAAATCAAAGATTCAAGCCTAAGAACTACAAGTTTCTTCCAAATACGCTTTCGATCAAAAACCTAACCAAAACACGTCCGAATGACCTGAAATTTTGCACACACATCCCAAATGACATGACGGAGCTACTGCAACTTCCGGAATTCCAATCCGACCCTCGGATCAAAAACTCACTATCGAACCGGAAACTTCAAAAATTTAAACGTCGGCATTTCAAGCCTAAATGAGCTACGAGCTCCCAAAATACATTCCGAACACGCTTCCAACCCCGAAATCACCTAACGGAGCTAACGGAACCATCGGATTTCCATTCCGAGGTCGTCTTCATACTGTTCCGACTACGAACCACTTTTCAACACTTAAGCTCTCATTTAGGGACTAAGTGTCCCAAAACATTCCAAAACTCAACACCGAATGTCCCGGCGAACCAAAATAGCAGAAATGAACTTAGGGGAAGCAGTTAATGGGGGATCGGGGCGTAATTTCCAAAAACGACCGGCCGGGTCGTTACATATGGAGGTAGAAAATAATTAATAATTATAATAGAAAAAAGAAAAATTATAGGATAACGTAAATTGAGATAACCTATGACTGTTTATACTTTGGAGTATGTTAAAATAAAAAATAAAACTAAAATTTATTTAAGATATTAAAAATTATTGAATTTAAAAATTAAATAAATAAGCAGCAAAATAAGATCTTACAGAAAGTATAAAAATTATTTATATGGTAAGAAAAAAATTAAATAAATCAGTAAAAAATATTTTAATAACAAGAATAATAAAGTCATATTGATATTGATAAATAGGGCAAGAAGAATATTTTATACGTAAGTACTATTACAACATTTAGATATAATGTGTGCAAACAATTAAGAAAATATATTTTTATGATTAATATTTGAATTGAGTGCAGTTAGATTAAGTTTGAAAGCATAGCATAATTTTTTGAAAATGCAGTCAAATTTAGAAAATAGAATGACAAAAATTATTTTGATTTGAGAATGTTTTTTAATTTTTATCTATATTATATTAAAATGAGTGTGGTAGAAATAGATATTAAATTCAAACAAGCTAATAAAAATCCACATGATAATGTAACAATATTCGGTATTAAATAATATAATATCAAAAATAATAATAAATAGAGAAAAAAATAAAATTCAAATTTTTTATCATAGAGAAAAAGGGTAAAGCTTATTTAAATTTGAGATGAGAAAGTTTTTTATATAAAGATAAGAAAAGTCATAATATGGATAAGTCCGCGTAACTCAAGTCTAATAGATAAAATCAAAAAATAAAAATATTCAATAATATAAATAAATTAGAGATAATGTGAGGATATTTATTAATAATGAGTTTACAAAATAAAATAAATTATATATACAATACTTAAAAATATTAATAACATCTAAATAATTTACAACTTTCAAGCAATATTTTTAAAATAAAATAAATATTATTTTATGATTAAAAAAATATTTATCTAAATTATTAAAAATAGTAGTTTATAATGATATTAAATAAAGTTACAAGTTAATGAAAAGCCACATAAAACGTAATAAGACTATATACTAGATTAAAAAACTAGCAAAATTATGTTTAATAATTAAAAATTTACTATTAGAAATGAAAGGGGAAGACTATTTGAATTTGAAATTAGAAAGTTCTTAAACTATGATGAGATCGATGGATAATACCACGAATTGAGTCTTATTTAAAAAAAATACAAAATAAATTTCTAATATAGATAATTTTACTAATGAATATTAAAAATTAAAATTATATCTTAAAACTAAAAAAAGAAAGAAAATTTACTTAAATAAATTTAATGATAATGAAAATATTACTACAACATTTAGATATAATGTGTTCAAACAATTAAGAAAATATTTTTCTATGATTAATATCTGTATTGAGTGCAGCCAGTTTAAGTTTGAAAGCATATCATAATTTTTATTAAATGCGGTCCAATTTAGAAAATAGAAGGATAAGAATTATTTGAATTGAGATGAGATTTTTTTATTTCATAATTTTTTTATTTTTGAAAATATTATGTAAAGAAATAAAATGATGGTAAAATTATTACTACATACATATAATATGTTCAAAAAATTAAAAAAAAATATTTTTCTATGATTTAAATAAAATTTTAAAAATACAAAATAAATTTCTAATATAGGTAATTTTACTAATGAAAAATTAAAAATTAAATTTGTATCTTAAAGCTAAAAATAAAAAATTTAACTGCATCTAATACAAAAATAATTATAAGAGAACTCAATACATTTGGAACATAATCATCAAATAACTTATGTATTAATATTGTAGACTAATTGAAATTTACAATTTAATATAAAATATGATATTATTTTGGTTATGTGACGACCCGGCCGGTCGTCTCATGAGTTACCGCTCCGTTTCCCCCATTTTTGCTTCTATCTGCTTTGTTTATTGGTTCAATAGGTGACCGGGTTGGTTGGCTCGGGTTCGGAAAGGTTTTGAGAAGGTTTGAGACACTTAGTCTCTTTTAAGAAAGCTTAAGTTGGAAAAGTCAACCGGATGTTGACTTATGTGTTAGAGGGCTCGGATGAGAATTCCGATGGTTCGGATAGCTTCGGGAGATGATTTGGGACTTAGGAGTGTGATCGGAATGTGTTTTAGAGGTCCGGAGTAGATTTAGGCTTGAATTGGCGAAATTGAGTTTTTGGCATTTTCCGGTTGTTAGGTGAGATTTTGATATAGGGGTCGGAATGGAATTCCGGAAGTTGCAGTAGCTCCGTTATGTCATTTGGGATGTGTGTGCAAAATTTTAGGTCATTCGGACGTGGTTTGGTATACTTTTTGATCAAAAGCGGAATGCAGAAAATTTTAGAACCTTAGGCTTGAATTCGATGTGTTTTGGTGGTTTTGATGTTGTTTGAGGTGTTTTGAAGGTTGGTATAAGTTCGAATAGTAGTATATGATGTGTTTGTGCTGTTGGTTGAGGTCCCGGGGGGCCTCGGGGTGGTTTCAGGTGGTTGACGGAGAGTTTGGAATTTTTGAAGAAGCTGCAGGTTTTCCGCTTCTGGTATTTCCGCACCTGCGGATTGGGGACCGCAGGTGCGATGCCGCATATGCGAGGAGGAAGGCCGCAGAAGCGGAAGAAGCTAAGGGAGACAGAAACCACAGAAGCGGTTGGTGAACCGCACCTGCGGAGGATAAGTGAAAACCGCAGAAGCAGTTCAAAGACCGCAAATGCGGTACCGCAAAGGCGGGATTTTGGTCGCAGATGCGAAATCCCTGGACCAGAACATATAAGTTATTTCCTTCGCGATTTTCAGAGGGTTTCACCATTTTTAAAAGCGATTTTGGGAGTTGTGAGCGATTTTTGAAGAAGGATTTCGAGGGAGCTTCATTGAGGTAAGGAATTTGGACCTAAAACTCGTTCTTATTGTATTAATTCACGGATTAGGGCTGAGATTAATTGAAATTAAGCCAAAAATGGAGTAACTAGGGCTTAGAAACTTAGGCCTTTGATTGAGGATTTGGAAGACCATTTGTGATCGGATTTTGGAACTTTTGATATGTATGAACTCGTGGGGAGATAAGGAATCTAATGACGTAAAATTTATCGAATTCCGAGACGTGGACCCGGGGGTCGGGTTTTGGTAATTTCGAGAATTGTGTTGTTTTTCGATTGTTTTCGAGTGGGCTTTGTCCCTTTAGCATATTTTGATGATTACATTCTGATTTTGGTAGATTCGGAGCATCCGGAGGCCGATTCGAGGGGCAAAGGCATTGCGAGCTAGATTTTGAGCCGGATTGAGGTGAGTAATGATTTTAAATGCTGTCCTGAGGGTATGAAACCCCGGATTACACAACGTTTGGCTATGTTGAGGTGACGCACACGCTAGATGACGAGCTTGGGGTCGTGCACCGTTGGGGATTGTGACTTAGTCCATCTCGAATGACTGTTTTACTGCGTATTTGATAGCTAATTGTTTGATATTATTATGTTTTGGGCTAAATGCCATATTTGGGCTTCGTGCCAACTGTTTGGACCCTTAGGGGATCTTTACTGATACTTTTCCTCGTTGTTTGATTTCATACTTGTGCCCAGTCATGCCATATTTTACCGCTTTCAAAACTCAGCCATGTTACTCTGTTTTAAACACTTTAAATGATTTTTTTAAAAGATATTTTGAGCTGAGCAGCATGTTTACTGTTGCCCGAAGGGCTTATGAGATTCTGACTGAGTAAGGCCTAGGGCCTGTATTGTGAGGTTACTTTTGGGTCGGGCTGCACTCCGCAGCGGTGATATACTGATTATGATAATAAGGCCGAGGGCCTGAGATTGTACGCCATGAGGTGGCTTGAGATTGATATGAGGCCGAGAGCCTATTTATGATGCCACGAGATGGCTTGATATTGCACTTGGGCCATAAGGGGCCCCTCCCGGAGTCTGTACACCCCTAGTGAGCGCATGTACCCATTGAGATATGAGATATAGCCCGAGGGGCTGGTATTGTCCTGTGATATTGCCCGAGGGGCCGATTCTGTTGTTACTTTGCCTGAGGGGCAGTTCTTATGTGTTTATCATTTCTAGTTGTCTTTCCTATATATTGTTTGACTGCTTAACAGGTGTTTTATGAGGTTTCACTGTTTAATAATGTTTATTGATTTTGTTCTGCCTCTTATAGCTTAGTGTTGTGTTTAACATGATTTTATATCGCTCAGTCTTCATTTATTGTTATTACTCACTGAGTTGGAGTACTCACTTTACTCCCTGCACCCCTGTGTGCAGATTCGGGCGCTACAGTTCCTGCTACCGAGGGTTGAGAGATGTCTAGCAGATTTCCGGAGATTTACTAGGTAGCTGCCCGGTGATTCGCAGCCCAGTGCAATCTCCCTCTAGCTTATTTCCTTTCTGATTTAGTTAGGTAGTAGGGGAGTACACTTTCAGACTTGTAGTATTGTTTTAGATGCTCATGACTGGTGACACCCCGATGTCGGGCTGTGTTGGTTTTAATTCCGCAATTCGTATTGTTCACTGTTTATTTTGGGATTTTAATTCTGTTAAAGACTTAGTATTTATTATTTTAATTGCTTAAAGTGAGTTGGAAGTGTGTCGACTTTGTCTTCACGAGAGGCGCCATCACGATCGAGTCCGGGTTTAGGGTCGTGACAGGTTATAGGTAAAATATTAATATAAAAGCTAATTAAAATTTATAGTACGGAAGAGAATGAATAAAAAAAAAAACAGAGGTAGTTTGAGGATACTTATACTTTAAATTAATTTGAAAGTAAATAAATTAAAAAATGAAATTAAATATA
The DNA here is from genome assembly GCF_001879085.1 of Nicotiana attenuata. Lineage (NCBI taxonomy): Eukaryota > Viridiplantae > Streptophyta > Magnoliopsida > Solanales > Solanaceae > Nicotiana > Nicotiana attenuata. The sequence goes on from NW_017672313.1 coordinate 162,727, forward strand.
AAATATTACAATAAATTTAAATGAAAAATTCCGAATAAGAAAATAAAAGCATAAAAATATATCAAATTTCAAGAATAACACATTTATATTATTAAGTAATGTTAAAAGGATAATAAACAAGACATTAATTTAATTATTAAGCTAATAAAAAATTATATGATAGTACAATAATATTAAATAATAAATAATACAATAACTATAAGGGGAAAAACAGAATTCGCGTAAAAATGATGTGATCAATAAGACATATTTGACTTTCAGATAAAAACAAAGTGATAGTAAGAATTTTATAAAAATAATATGATCTAGTGTGCTCAAACAAGACAGATCACAACATGATATATTTAGTATTTTTAATATTGGTAGCGAAACGAAATGCAAGTACAAAAATCATGAGGTTAGGTTGCTACAAATTTTTAAAAAAATAAAAATACATTGTGCACTATGAGATTTGAACAATAATTTCATATCCTACTTCACAATTGATATCTAATGTTATATAATTTTTATCTGAGTGGTTTATATTTTAAGGTTGTTTGCACATGATTCAAACAACCTACATCACAATTTGACATGATTTGTGTCCGCGCATCGCGCGGGTACTAATACTAGTTCATATAAAATTGAACAAGTACATATCTTTAGTCATGTAAGCCTATTACTTTTAGGATATACTTCTTAAAAATTTCTATTACTAATTTAATTTGAAAACGTATTATAATGTCCTATTACTAATTTAATTTGAGAATGTATTATATTTGTCACGACCCAAAATTCATTAAAGGTCATGATAGTGCCGAATGCCACTGTCAGGCTAGCCAACACTAAATAGTTAATTAAATTCTCTTTTTAGTATTTTTTTGAAATCATAATTTCCTCCAATTAAATAATAAATGATGAACTTCACAGAGTAAATAATAATGCTTTTTAGCAATTTCAATACCGATTAATCCCATAATCACCCCAGAATCCAATGTCACAAGTGCATGAGCAATTTTGTAGGAAATAAAATAGAATACAACTGTCCGGAATACAAATTTGGACAGAAAAGAAAATACCATACTATGAAGAAGACTCTGCTGGCTGGGGGTCGTCTCGAGAGATGCAACCCACCTAAGTATCTGTATCAACCATGCCGCTGCGCCCACTAGGCAACTAGACATACATGTGCCTGTGCAACAAAAAAAAACACAGCAAGTGTAGTATGTGTCACGATCCAAATCTCATTATAGGTCGTGATGGCGCCTAACGCCGTTGTTAGGCAAGCCAACACTTGTCAGCTAGTGAATTCCCATTTTAAATATATTATTAATTAATGGATCCTCCTTTCTTGCTAAAAGATTTAGGAGTTTAAAATTATAGCATAAATAAATGGAAGCAATGAGTGCGTGTAACGACCCGACAGGTCGTTTTGAGCTCTAGCGCGTCGTTCGGCGGTTTGAGGCCACGACCAACTTCATTTCAGGTATTATGACTCGTACGCGTGGTCAGAATTGAATTTCGGGAAGTTCGGAGTCGATTTGGAAAAAGAATTCTCATTTGGGAAACCTTAAGTTGGAAGAATTGACTAATAGTGGATTTTTGAGCAAACGACCTCATAATCGGGATTTGAAGGTTCCAGCAGGTTTGTATGATGATTTCTGACTTGGGCGTATGTTCGGATCAGGTTTTTGATGACCCGGGAGCGTTTCGGCGCCTATTATGGAAGTTAGCATTTTAGAAGAATTTCATAAATTTGGGTTGAAGTGCATTTCAATGCTATCGATGTCCGTTGGGGATTCCGAGTCTGCGTATAGCTCCGTGTGGTGATTCTGGTATTGGGAGCGCGATCGGAAGTGGATTTTGTGGTCCGTAGGTCATTTTGGAGTCATTTGGCGAAAGTTAGAAATTTGAAGGTTTTTGAGAAGTTTGACCGAGAGTTGGCTTTTTGATATCGGGGTCGAATTCCGATTCCGGAAGTTGGAGTAGGTGTCACGACCCCAGTTTACCCTCCGTTAACTATCGTGATGGCACCTAGTCTCTACAACTAGGTAAGCCTAACAGATGCGCAAAAAAGAAAACCATTGCGGAAATAAAGTAATTAAAAACCGAGATAACAACGTTAAACAGTGTTTAAGGTGCCGCCTGGCATACAACAATACAAAATTTCAATCTAACACTCCCAAAATCCGGAACCCCATGAATCACAAGCTAAAAGATTACATAATAAGCTCTAACTCCAGAATGTCTACCAACAAGAGAAAATACAGAAAAAGGCGATACTAGTACTGAGTATAGAAAGGGCCTCTTTGGTCTGCGGATGCGGCAGATATACCTCGGAGTCTTTACAATACTCCTCGCCTCAAGCGTGATAAGTCTGAGTGAGAATACCTGGATCTGCACATGAAAAACATGCGCAGGAAGGGCATGAGTACACCACAGCGGTACTCAGTAAGTGCCAAGCCTAACCTCGGCCGGGTAGTGACGAGGAAGGTCAGGGCCCTACTGAGATTAAAGGAAACACAAGATATAATAACAGTGTAGAATAAGACAGTATACTTAAGTGCAACAGTAAAAATAACACAGGATAGAAGAGCAACAACAACTTTAACAGAAACAAAGTAATCACGGAAATAAATACAGCTCAATGCAGAGATAACAACCGGAGATCTCCCAGGATACCGTCCTGTAGTCCCAAATATAAATATCCAGTGGAACTCCCGGGATACCGTCCCGTAGTCCAACTCATAATGCGCGGGGATCTACTGGAATACCACATCCGTAGTCCCAAATATAAATACTCAATACTGGGGGAATCTACCGGGTGCAGTCCCGTAGTTCCAATGTAAAAGTGCAGGGGGATCTCCCAGAATACAAATCCGTAGTCCCAAAGTAAACATACAGGGGGATCTCCCGGGATACCGTCCCGTAGTCCCAAAGTAAACACGCAGCAACAACACAAAAGAATACTCGATTCGGCCCAAATTTCCATACCAAAATAAAACAGGTATTTCTAGCCTAGCATGCTGCACATAATCCAAATAAGGCAATTTGAGAAAGTAAGGCAATTAAGTCAACTAAACATGCTTCCCTAAGCTAATAGTAGGATTAAATTACACACAGTATGAACAGGAAACTGGACATCACATTTATAGTTACTTAAAGAAAATGAATTTTTCAACAATTAGCACAAGTACGCACTAGTCACCTCACGTACAGGGCATTTCAACTATCACAAACCAAATCCTAAGGGGAGTTTCCCCCACACAAGGTTAGACAAGCCACTTAAATCAACCCGAAACCACGTTCTTGCCACGATTACTCGACTCCAAATGGCCCAAAACTATTCAATTCAATTGCATAACATAACTATAACTTCAAGTAACTGATTCCACAAATAAATTCTACTCTAATACGCGAAATTAGGTAAAATGATCAAAACGCCCTCCGGGCCCACATCTCGGAATCGGGTAAAATTTATATTTTAAAAACCCTCATACTCTCACGAGTCTAACCATACCAAAATTATCCAAATCCAATGTGAAATCCCTAATCAAAACTCGAAATTTAGGTCTAAGAACATTCCCCCAATTTTCCACCATAAACTCGGAATTAAAGGATGAATTTAAGTGTAGATTCATAGAAATTAGTCTAAACCGAGTAGGATTACTTACCCAAATCGCCCAGGTGAAAATCTCTTCAAAAATTGCAATTTCCCAAGCTCCCAAGTCCAAAAATATGAATTATGGCTTAAACCCTCGATTCTGCCCTTTTTCTGACCAGGGATTTCGCATCTGCGGTCAAATTTGCGCATCTACGAGTCCGCTTCCGCGGTCAAAGGACCGCTTCTGTGATTTCCTCTTAAATTCCCTTGGGCCGCACCTGCGCTTCTTCTACCGCACCTGAGCTCACGCAGGTGCGCTCAAACTACCGCACCTGCGGAAATTGGCCTTCCCTCACGTGGCCGCACCTGTGAGAGCCGCACCTGCGGCCTCTCAACCGCAGATGCGGTTATGACAGCAGTCCTAAACTTCAGCTGCAACTCAAATTCCTAACTCTTCTGTTAACCATCCGAAATCATCCCAAGGCCCCCGGGACCTCAACCAAAAGCATGAACAAGTCTAATACCACCGAACAAACTTATACAAACCTTCAAAACACCTCAAACAACATCAAATCAACCAATTAGCATCGAATTCAAGCCTAAGAACTTCAAAACTCTCAAAATACGCTTTCGATCAAAAAGTCTATCAAACCTCGTCCGAATAAACAACTTCCGGAATTACACGTTGTCACACCTCCTTTTTCACTACTACACCCTGGAAGGGTATAAAGGAGTTTTTTTAATTAAAGGACAATCGAAACGTGATTCGTTTATTAAAAATCAGAGTCGCCACTTGGGAGATTTATGATGTCCCAAGGCACCAGTTTGAATCCCGAATCGAGGAAAAGGTTTGACTCTGTTTAATAGTCGCGAACCAGAAATCCGAGTAAGGAATTCTGTTAAGCCGGGAGAAGGTGTTTGGCATTCCCGAGTTCCGTGGTTCTAGCACGGTCGCTCAACTGCTATATTCAGCTTAATTATCTGATTTTAATACAGTTTGAACCTATGTGCAATTTTAAATTATTCACTGCTTTTAATTAATTTTTAAAGAATGTTGAAAGTCGTTTAAAACATGTCTTTAGATCGCGTCACGTGAAATGCACCCGCAATCCGGAACACATCTTATTCAACATTTTGGGATTTGGATTTGGATCACATGAAATGCACACTCGAGTTTAAGAAGGTAAAGTTATTAAATAACGCACCTAAAAGCAACTAACGTGTTGATAACTTTGCGGGAGGCCATGAAAATTTGCTAGATGGCCTACCCGATTTCTAAGGATTTTTAAATAAAATAATTAATAAGGGCCACGCAATTTGTGAATTTTATTTGGCGCGGCGCACCTCAATTTATTTTTAAAGGATATCCTAAAGAGGAACTAATATTATCTATTAAGGATTGTCTCTAAAAAAAATTTAATTGATTGGCATTATTAATTACTACTATTAAAAGCATTCAAGGAATTCGGGCCTCAAGATCAAGTCCAAACTTAAACAAGATGAAAACCTCTTAATTCAAATTTGCTACTTAACTTGGAAGGCCCAAAACTTGCATTACAAATTTAAAACAATGGCTTGAATAAGGTCTTCAGCACATTAGGCTTCAAAATTGGCCCAAAAGAATGAGAATCTATTCAGCCTTATACAAGGCTGCCCAGCGTTGGGCCTCAGCTGGCAAGCTGCCCAAAATTTGGGCCTTTGGGAACAGGCCTGGCAGTATATTGTTTGCCCGTCCTTGATCCATAATTGAACCCCAAACCCAAACATTGGACTTCAAATGGATTTCAAAACATTGAACATATTTCGAAACTGGGCTTAATAATTTTTGTCACAAATGAACAATTTAGATTCATTAGATCAAACAACTGCTGATCTTAAAGTTAAATTTCATTTTTTAGATCATGTTTAAGCTAATGCATTACTTCAAGCATTTAAGAAATTCAACGATTCAACTAAAGTGACTAACAATTACACTGAAGCATCAGCCTAAAAAAACTTAAATTAATGAGATGCTAGTTCCCTGTTTTCAAAGCCAAGCTACTGAACTTAACAAATGAGACATAGAATCATTTTGCACATTTATTAGACCCAACTTAACATCAACGCTGAAAACCAACACTAATCCTAAATCTAACTTCAGGCCCACGTTATTTCCCAATTTTAACCATTCAACTAATCATGACACTAATACTACTAACATTTAACACGATAGCTAGCCTTAAAGCAGAAATTTAAACTAACACTACTAGATAGGATACTAATAATATGCTGAAAATAGTCCAAACAGTCCAGTTACACTCAATCCAACAGTCCTATTAATACAAATAATGCATTGCTCGAATAACTTGATTATTTTGAGCATCTAAACTAAGGAAAACAGTAGGCAATTCACGAGAAGAAAAACAGGTTGTAATTCATCATTTATTTTCCAAATTTGGTCACACATGTTGATCCAATCTTCACATAGCACTTGAGGCCAAAGGAATACCTGGCATTTGAATAGAAATAAGAAAATGAGGGTCAGCCAGGCAGTAGCAACGATCAGCAGCAACAAACTCAATTTGAAACCCAGCAAATAATAACAAATGACCCAGGAATTGATTTCAGATGTGTAGCACCAGTAAAACACCCAAAACTAAGCTTGAATGACCCAAAATAAACTCGAAATAAACCCAGGAGTCTCTGAAGCTTCAATTACCAAAATCACAAGGGAACTTAAGCCATTTTCGACTTTAGACAAGCTGAAGATTTAATTGAGAAACTGGAACTTCAAAATCACCCTAAGAAGTTCAATGGAATAGTGATTTTTTGGATTTTTTTGCTTCAAAATTTCAGAGCTTTTTTCAGTGTTTTTCAATGCTGGGTATCCTTTTGAATTTCAGAGCTATCTCTCCAAAACTTGTCTTGCAAGGCAAGGTGGGTTGCCTTTTATAGGCAAATACTAGGGCACTTTCAGAATTTCTACTTTACACCCTAGTCCTTTATTAATTTTCAGTTTTTAGCTATTTAGTCCTTCAATTCATGACTTGTTGGTCAAGTAATACTACCAAGTTCCTGAAATTTTAATTAAAACCCCAATCTAGAAGGTTCTAGGGAGTTCCAATTCAATTACTGCAAGATTCTTTCATTGTAGAATGCCTATACTACCCCTGATTTCATTCTGAAATTACTAACCTATGCTAACTAAACCCAGCCCCCTTTTAACTAAACCATGGTTAACTAATAGGGCCTGGAAATGTTCAACAACAAACAAACAACACCCAAAATTCCAAAATTGGACTAAACCTACTTTTTAATCCTAAATTAAATTACTAACAGTCCGAATTAACAAACTATGGGTAATTATCAATCAAACATGAATTTAAGAGAACAAACTAACAATCAAACAACAATACTGAATCATGAATCTATGCACAAGAACCAATCACTAAGTCATGAACCAAAATTAAACTCAAAAAATAATCATGAACTAAAACTTAACAAACAGAAATCTAAGAAAATTAAAAAGCAAACATCGAGAAAAGGGAAAAACAAAATAAAAGAAAAAACGAAAGAAAAAAAAGGGATTACCAGAATTGAATCAAGACTTGGGCAAATCGTGTTGAAATTGCTTGACCAAACTAATGTTTAAACCCTATAATGGTCAAACCACCAACCTTGAGAAATTTAGGGTTCCAGGCAGATCTTCGATCTAAAATACGAGAACTGCAGGGATGATTCGAAGGCTATGGGTTGTGGATTCAGAAAGAGGAGGGTGAGGAGGCTAGAGGGTGTTAATTTGGTGGCCATCGGAGGCGGCGCCGCCGTACACGGCGGAGGCGGCGGCTACTGTTTTGATTATTCGACAAGTTGGGGTGGGATTTGAAGGAAATGGGGCTTGGATTTGGAAAGGGGAGGTGAAGGGGAAGGTATGGTGTAATTTTGGGAGCATTTGAAGTGATCTGGGTTGTCGCCGCTGGTGGAGATGGCGGAGGTTTCAGGGGCGGTGACTCTAGGGTTTTGAGGGGTGAGGAAGATGAGAGGCGAAGGGGGTGGGGGGTGGGGCCTTCGGACAGTTAAATATCAAAACACCATCAGTTCTCCACCGTTGGATTAGGTTAACCTCGACGGTCCTGATTGATTCGAACCAAAACGGTGTCGTTTAGGTCATTATCCAGTTGGACCGGATTTTTGGGCTGCTGGGGCGTGTAGTTTTGACCGGGCTGGAGGACTTAATTTATTAAACTGGCCCAAATACACGAAAACCTCTTTCATTTTCACTTCAAAACAAACTTAAACACAAATCCTTTTCCTTTTCTTTTTCTTTTCTTTTCTCAAAATTAATATAATTCCGAAATTAAATCTTAGAGACTAATTAACTCAATAATGTCACTTAGTTACACCTAAATGATAGTTAACTCAATTAATTAGAAACAAATTAAAAGGAAAACTACTTCAAAATAAAAGCTAAAATTGAAAGTGCAAATTACACTATTTTTTGTGATTTTCCATTTTTATAAAACAACTAATTTGTTAATTAATCCTAAAATGCAAAGTTAAATCCTAAATGCAAATGCAACATATTTTTGTATTTTTTATGAATTAAAATGCACAGACAAAATGCAAATAATTAACATAAAATGCCACAAAATTCCACCGAATTGCAAACACTGAAAGAAGTTATTTTTTGTTTTGAATTTCTGGGAGTAATTCATATAGGGCAAAAATCACGTGCTCACAACTGCCCCTCTTTGCTCGGAAACACGAAGAGTTCTCGTGCAAAGATAAGTGAGCGGATACGAGCGATTTGCCCGTTTGAATACTCCGTGTGAAGCATTTTTGAAAGATTTGACCGCGCCCTGCTTCTGAGGTTGCCTACATATCCTTGGATAAAAAGGAATCAGGTCAGTGTAGTTCGGGATGATTTGGTAGCTGGGACTACCATGAAGCTGTGATTTCACTGTTGCTGCTGCTGCTACTACTGCTTACTAAACCCCCTTATTACACCATGTCAAAAATAAAAGAAACTAGACTAAGCTATGATCTATGAATTACAAAAGATCTTATCTATATCTTCAAACTTGCTCTTGTGGTTCTTGTTGCCTTGTTGACTTGTATTCTCCCGGCGACATCCTTTTGTTGCTGCCTTGAATTGTGATCTGAGATGTTTTGCCCTTTCTCCGAGTGATGCTTGATCGCTAAAACTTGAAATGTAGTCCTCTGTTCTCCAGGCGGGCTCCTGACTGCTGAAACTTGAAATGTATGCCTCTATTCTCCAGGCGGGCTCCTGACTGCTGAAACTTGAAATGTATGCCTCTGTTCTCCAGGCGGGCTCCTGACTTCAACAAAATAGACAAAAACAAAGAAAATTTTCTGCCCTAGTTTGGTGGCTGGGTGCACATCATGTTACCAAATATCAGTAAAAACTTGAAAGATATGACTTGAATTGTACTCCCTCTATTCTTCAGGCGGGCTCCTGACTGCTAAAACTTGAAATGTATTCCTCTGTTCTTCAGGCGGGCTCCTGACCGCTGACTTCAAAATGTATTCCTCTGTTCTTCAGGCGGGCTCCTGACTGCTAACTTGGAATGTATTCCCTTGTTCTCCGGGCGGGCTCCTGACTGCTGACTTGGAATGTGTTCCCTGTTCTCCAGGTGGGCTCCTGATCTCAACAAAACAGACAAAACAAAGAAAATTTTCTGCCCCACTTTGGTGGCTGGGCATCATATTACCAGACATTAATAAGAATTTGAAAGCTAAAACTTGAATTGTACTCCCTCTGTTCTTCAGGCGGGCTGCTGACTGCTAAAACTTTAAATGTATTCCTCTGTTCTCCAGGCGGGCTCCTGACTGCTGAAACTTGAAATGTATGCCTCTGTTCTCCAGGCGGGCTCCTGACTTCGACAAAATAGACAAAACAAAGAAAATTTTCTGCCCCAGTTTGGTGGCTGGGCATCATATTACCAGACATTAATAAGAATTTGAAAGCTTAAAACTTGAATTGTACTCCCTCTGTTCTTCAGGCGGGCTCCTGACTGCTAAAACTTGAAATGTATTCCTGTTCTTCAGGCGGGCTCCTGACTGCTGACTTGAAATGTATTCCTAAAGAACTCCTGACTGCTAAAACTTGAAATGTATTCCTCTGTTCTTCAGGCGGGCTCCTGACTGCTGACTTGAAATGTATTCCCCTGTTCTTCAGGCGGGCTCCTGACTGCTGACTTGAAATGTATTCCCCTGTTCTTCAGGTAGGCTCCTGACTGCTAAAACTTGAATGTATTCCTCTGTTCTCCAGGCGGGCTCCTGACTTCGACAAAATAGACAAAACAAAGAAAATTTTCTGCCCCAGTTTGGTGGCTGGGCACATAGGTGCCAGACATTAATAAGAATTTTAAAGCTAAAACTTGAATTGTACTCCCTCGTTTTCCAGGCAGGCTCCTGACTGCTGAAACTTGAAATATATTCCTCTGTTCTCCAGGCGGGCTCCTGACTGCTGAAACTTGAAATGTATGCCTCTGTTCTCCAGGCGGGCTCCTGACTTCGACAAAATAGACAAAACAAAGAAACTTTTCTGCCCCAGTTTGGTGGCTGGGCATCATGTTACCAGATATTAGGAAGAATTTGAAAACTAAATTTTGAATTGTAATACCTCTATTCTCCAGGCGGGCTCCTGACTGCTGATGTTCTCCAGGCGGGTTCCTGACTGCTGAAACTTGAAATGTATGCCTCTGTTCTCCAGGCGGGCTCCTGACTGCTGAAACTTGAAATGTATGCCTCTGTTCTCCAGGCGGGCTCCTGACTGCTGAAACTTGAAATGTGTGCCTCTGTTCTCCAAGCGGGCTCCTGACTGCTGAAATTTGAAATGTATGCCTCTGTTCTCCAGGCGGGCTCCTGACTTCGACAAAATAGACAAAACAAAGAAAATTTTCTGCCCCAGTTTGGTGGCTGGGCATCATGTTACCAGATATTAGTAAGAATTTGAAAACTAAAATTTGAATTAATAATACCAGTGTTCTTCAGGCGGGCTCCTGAGTGCTAAAGCTTGAAATGTATGCCTCTGTTCTCCAGGCGGGCTCCTGACTGCTGAAACTTGAAATGTATGCCTCTGTTCTCCAGGCGGGCTCCTGACTGCTGAAACTTGAAATGTATGCCTCTGTTCTCCAGGCGGGCTCCTGACTGCTGAAACTTGAAATGTATTCTGCTGAAACTTGAAATGTATTCCTCTGTTCTCCAGGCGGGCTCCTGACTGCTGAAACTTGAAATGTATGCCTCTGTTCTCCAGGCGGGCTCCTGACTTCGACAAAATAGACAAAACAAAGAAAATTTTCTGCCCCAGTTTGGTGGCTGGGCACATAGGTGAGTGTTAAACTGAATCATTCTACCAACTAATATTAGGAATTTGAAATCTAAGTCCTATTATCCAGGGAGGTCCTGACAACTCCTAATTGAACAACAATTACAAACCTAAGTTATATACTCTAAAGGTATTACTTCCGCTAAGTCCAGTTATCTAAGAGGGTCTCAAACTACATCCTATTATCCAGGAAGGTCCTAAAAATCAAATCAAGGCGTATCCTAAAGACTGACACTTTTACGACTGAATTATACTACGCTACAACAGAATTTATGCTACATCTTGCTATCTAATGGAAATCTTAAAACTTGGTCCCACTATTCAGGGGGGTCCTGACAACTCCTAATTGAATCCTGTCTTAAACCATGCAAACTTTGCAATCAACTTACATTCTTCTATGATTTGTTTTGAAATTTATCTAAGCCATATTTTTCAGGAAGGTCCTGAGAGTTTACGGTCAAACCTGTTTTGGTGCTTGCTCTTCCCCTACGGAGAGTTCCTCCGAAACAAACGGAATTTTCTGCCCCTGTTTCAATCAAAGGAAAATCTTGTCAGTTTAAAATGTTGGTTAGTTGATGGCATTCTTGCTGAAGATGTCTCCGCTGCTGTGTTTTGCTTTGACCTGCTTCTCGAACTGGCCCTGAACCGCTTGACTCTCTGACTGACTATCAAACCCATGACCTTCGATGACCCGAGTGTTCTATACCATACCATTGTTTTACACCTCTGACCCCTTTATCTGAACCTTTGCATCTCCCAAGACATTACCAAGTCATTCCACCGATGAAACTTCCGGTGACTTCCTGTATCCCACTTTACATCCTGCTATCTTTGGTATGTTCTGGCCACACTGTGCTTTGCAATTTTGGAAGCTGGTAGTGAGCTTTGAAATCCTTTCTTATTTGCTTTGAACAAAACTGACATTGAAACATCTTAGAGAACAAACCCCAAAAGGAATGAAATGCAATGACCTTGATAGTTAAGGATAAAGAGAATCCAAAACCGGACGACTTACAAAAAGGAAAGAAAAGGAAAAGAGACTTATCTGAGTGGAACAGCTGGTACCATTGATCATGACATGCATTTCGGACTAATCGGCCCAATCCGTCCAACTAATCAACTTTCAATTGCCATGCTTTGTTGCCCCAGAATTCCATAACCTGATTTCTTCACCCCAACCCTAACCTTGTTCATCCTGCGGTGTCCTGAACGGTTTTCACCCACAAACCTCTCTCATTTGTTCATTTGAAAACTCACTTTCGCCTTAAGGTGCCCGCGAGGGTTTTCACCAATAAGACTCTATCATTTCTATTTTCTCTCAACTCACTTTCGCCTTACGGTGCCCGTGAGGATTTTCACCAATAAGACTGTCTCATTTTTCATTTCTCTCAACTCCCGTCGCCTTGCGGTGCCCGTGAGGGTTTTCACCACTAAGACTCTCTCATTTTTATTATTTTCCTGCTTGGACCAGAGTGTCGCCCCTGAAATGAATCACCTCTATCTGCTCGACTTGGCATTTCCCGAAGACTGATCAGAAAGTCTTTCTTTGGACCGTAATGTGGGCTTTTGGACAGGGTTAGAAAGAAAGGGTATCGAAGGCTCAAAATCAATTCAAATGGGTTCAAAATTACAATTTTCGGAATCAGATTTGTTACAACAATCACAACTTTTGCCCCAGTTTCTTTGCTTGGGGACTTTTGGATTTTTGTTTTGATAAGACCGAACCGTGAGGCTGCCTACGTATCCTTAAAAGGAATCAGGTCGAACGTAGTTCATGTTATAAAAATTACTTTGTTGTTGTGACCTTTTCTTTTCTTCCATTTTTTCTCTCTTTTTCTTCTTTTTCTTTTTCTTTTCTTTTCTTTTCTTTTTCTTTTTCTTTTTCTTTTTCTTTTCTTTCCTTTTCTTTTCATTTTTCTTTCTCTTTTCATTCTTTTTTTTCTCTTTTTCTCTTTTCTTTCTCTTTTCTCTTTTTCCTTTACTTATCTTTTGCGCTTGCGTTTCTGAACTTTTGCTACTGATTCCGAAAGAGGTGTATGAAAGAAAATAAGTAAGGCTCAAAGGGGGTAACAAAGGATAAAGTGTTTGGATAGCAGAACAAAATGCCTTCGTCATTCCAATCTTCAAAACATGCCAAGTACAAACAAATACAATTGAAACAAAGAAGATCATACATAATATCTCTTGACCGCATCGGAATTGATGGCCATTTAAACACACTTGACTTCTATGTCTGTCAAATATAAAGTGCCATTGGACAACACTCTCGTCACGATGAATGGCCCATGCCCATTTGGGGCGAACTTGCCTTTGGCCTCAGCCTGATGTGGAAGAATACGTATCAACACTTGCTGACCCACTTCGAACTTTCATGGACGCACCTTCTTGTTATATGCTCTTGCCATTCATTGTTGATACAACTGACCATGACACACTGCTGCCAATCTTTTCTCATCGATCAAACTCAATTGCTCAGGCGGGTTCTGACCCACTCATCATCATAAATTTCGGCTTCAGCGACAATCCGGAGGGATGGGATTTCAACTTTTCAGGATTAGTTTGGCTTTTAAAACTGGGCCGAAGATTCCTCATTCATGTCATGTCATTGAAACCAGCGTGAAAAGAACTGTACAAGAAAGAAAAGAAAAACAAAAATAAAACTGTCAGGAATGAAGAAGAAGGGAAATTGCATTTCATTGAAATCGAAAGATAACGAGGTTTATACATCCAAACGGACGGAACATAGAATCTGAATTACAACCCTGGAATAATCCTGATAAACTGAAAGAAAATCAAAGCAAACTACCAAAACTCCTTCCGGGTAAGGAGAGGAGTGGCTTCCCAATTGTTAATCTTTGCACTTGGCCCAACAAATTGCACATCCGCCTTGCTAGAACCTTCTCCAACCTCCACCATGTTCACATCGTCGAACAACTTCTCGAACCTTTCAATCAATTCTTTATCAAGATCAACCACAGAACCGGGCATTGTTGTTGCTGGGCGCTTCTTAGTACCAGGCCTGACAAAGGAACGGCAGAGATGGGGAACAGGCTTTGGAAGAACCCATGCTCTCTGTTTCAACTTTCTGGCTCGCCTTATGTCTGCGGCTGTAGGCTTGAACCCTAAACCAAAAGTATCCAAGTATTTGGGAAGAGACACCGGTTGTACGATGCCTTGCAGAGACGCACCCAAACCCTTGCCAGGTACGAAGCCATTCTCAACATCTCAGAAGCCACCATGACTGATGCGGCTGCGACCTTCGGAATTGGAACACACTCNCTTCTTTTTTTTCTTTTTCTTTTTCTTTTTCTCTTCCTTTTTTTTCTTTTCTTCTTCCTTTTTCCTTCTCTCTCTTTTCATTCTTTTTTTTTCTCTTTTTCCTTGACTAATCTTTCACGCTTGTGTTTCTGATCTTTGCTACTGATTCCGAAAGAGGGGTATGAAAGAAAACAAATAAGGCTCAAAGGGGTAATGAAGGATAAAGTGTTTAGATAGCAGAACAAAATGCCTTCGTCATTCCAATCTTCAAAACGTGCCAAGTATAAAAAAATACAATTAAACCAAAGAAAATCATACATACTATCTCTTGACCGCATCGGAATTGATGGCCATTTCAACACACTTGCCTTCAATGTCTGTTAAATACAAAGCACCATTGGACAACACTCTTTTCACGATGAACGGCCCCTGCCAATTTGGGGCGAACTTGCCTTTGGCCTCAACCTGATGTGGAAAGATACGTCTCAACACTTGCTGACCCACTTCGAACTTCCGTGGATGCACCTTCTCATTATATGCTCTTGTCATTCTCTGTTGATACAATTGGCCATGACACACTGCTGCCAATCTTTTCTCATCGATCAGACTCAATTGCTCAGGTGGGTTCTAACCCACTCATCACCATCAATTTCGGCTTTAGCGACAATCCGAAGGGATGGGATTTCAACTTTTCAGAATTAGCTCGGCTTTTAAAACTGGGCCGAAGATTCCTCAGGCATGTCATGTCATTGAAACCAGCATGAAAAAAAAACTATACAAGAAAGAAAAGAAAAACAAAAATAAAACTGTCAGGAATGAAGAAGAAGGGAAATTGCATTTCATGAAATCGAAAGATAACGAGGTTTATACATCCAAACGGACGGAACATAGAATCTGAATTACAACCCTGGAATAATCCTGATAAACTGAAAGAAAATCAAAGCAAACTACCAAAACTCCTTCCGGGTAAGGAGAGGAGTGGCTTCCCAATTGTTAATCTTTGCACTTGGCCCAACAAATTGCACATCCGCCTTGCTAGAACCTTCTCCAACCTCCACCATGTTCACATTGTCGAACAACTTCTCGAACCTTTCAATCAACTCTTTATCAAGATCAACCACAGAACTAGGAACTGTTGTTACTGGGCGCTTCCCAGCGCCTGGCTTGACAATGACGGGATCTGTGTGGGCACCCTCAACAATCACGATAGGCTTGTTCGCCACTCCTGGCACAACCACTTTAGCCCTTTCTTGTTTTGTTGCAACCTCACTTGAGGACCCTTTCTTGACTACCGCAGATGGTTCACTGTTTGTCCCGCTCAACCTGATCACTGATTTCTCACTTGTTGACTTTTCAACCGGCCTGACCTCACTGGACCGAATCATCATGACGGTCTGTGAAGGCTTCTTAGGCTCCCCTCCCTTATGCACTATCTCAATCATATTGGTCTCATGATGGGCCAGCAACGGATTCTGGTTGATATTGGGCGCTTCCAGGGCCTGAACCTTGATCCGATGGGTATCAATGAGATCTTGAATAGCTGTTTTCAATTGCCAGCATTTTTCTGTGTCATGCCCCGGAGCACCTGAACAATATTCGCGTGATGGTGAAGGAGGGTATGGGACTTGTTTGGGTGATGGAGCTGGTGGTGTTTGGGAAGTGGTGCCATAGCATTGTTGGTAGGGGGAAATGCTAGAGAGGAATTCACGGTAGGAGGCTCCTGAGGTTGAGCCAATGGGGGGAATATAAGCCGGGTTGGCGGGGTAAACCGGTGGTGGATGTCCTTTTGACCAGGCCTGGTATATTTCGGCCATTTGTTGATTTAGCTTATACATCTCTTCTTTCATTGCATTAACATCAACTTCTTCCCCTTCTTTTGATGGGTCAACAATACTCGCCTCCAATTCTTGGATAGTCATGTTCAACCTGCCTTTTGACCGGGTATTGTAAGAATGGGTTGCCAGAATGCCAGAGCAACTAACCACCTGCCTGGGCTCAACATCAACAACAATTCCATTAGCGTTTAGAGCTTTAACAGATTGGTAATCGCACATTTGAGGAATGAATGCACCTAAGCAGTTAGTCATTTCTACTATGCATTTGCTCGACTGCTTGCGTCATCCCGGCTTTTCCTTATTTCTATTTTGCAACTTCCTTTTCTTTTCCTCCCTCTCTTTTTCATTCTTGTTTTCTTTTTGTTTCTACTCTCCCATGACCCTCTCTTGTTTTTCTGCTCTTACCTTTCTTTTTCTTTACTTCTCCTCTCGTGCTTTTCCTTTTTCGTTTTCCCTCTCTTCTTTTCCCTTTTATTAGTTATGGTCGAATCCTTTGGAGATTGCCTACGTATCATGACCCCGCATGAATCAGACCGAGCGTAGTTCTTGCAGATGAAAGGTAAAAATAATAAAACATTTTTGGAATTTTCAATTTTCATAATAAGACAAACTTTGATTACGATGACTTGAAAACCAACAGACTTTGAACAAGAAACTAACAAACTCTGACGAAAAGATGAAACATAGACTCGAAAAACGAACAACCCACATACTCTAATACAAGAAATACAAACTCAAAGACAAACACGAAAGACAATACAGACTCAAGAAATCACGAATACATTAAGGCGTTAATTGTTCCTGGTGCCCGCGGGGCATCATTCGGCCTCGCCGCGGGCCTATCTGCGAGATCCCCCTGTAAGCGATCCAAATCACTCATAACCTGCTTGGCGAAAGTCATCACTGCGGCGAAGAAAGTGGTGTGAGTCATATCCTCGCACACATGGCATTTTACCGCAATGTAATCAGCAATGGCTAGGATCCTCTCTCTGATTCTGCCTTTTTCTTGAAGCAACCGCCCTATCTGTTCACTCCTGGCTTCTAACACTTGAGAATCATGAAGGTTTTGACTTTGCAACTGTTGTATCTCTTCTTCCATTTGGGCCATCAGATCATAACAGTGCTCCCTATCAGCTTTGAAATCCCTAGCCTGCTTGGCTGCCTCATTTTCAATATCAGCTACCTTTCTTTTTAAGCTAGTGATTGTCCCTTCGTACTTTCTCTTCATCTGTTGCACAAATTGAGCCCGTCCTTTCGCATTTTCTGATAGTTGAGCCCGAGCTTCTACTAGGCTAACCTTTGACTTTTCTAGGTCATCTTGGCACTCGAGGGCTTTCTTTTTCAGGCTGCTTATTAGTCTTTCATCTGCTCGACTCCTTGCTTGATTGTTGGCAGCCATTTTCATTTGTCGGATCTGAGCCTTAAGAGCCTGATTTTCTTTGGTCAGTTTCTTCTTGTCACCTTCATCGGCTGCGGCTTGCACGCTATTTTCAAACTGAAGATCCCGGACCTGCTTTTCCAGCTCTCCTATCTGTCCCTATATTCCTTCTCCTTGGTTAACCACTCCCACTGTACCTGGGCCCCATCAGTAAATTGTTGGACATGTGGCCTTTTCGCGGGCCTTTCAGGAATTTGAAATCTTTTGCCAAACCAAATCACGTATTTAGAGTCCACTTCACCTCTAGCTTGATCCCGCACTATGGTCTTAGGTTCAAGAAACCTACACTCATTCCATATTTGGCGAATTTTCCCTTCTAGAAATGCGGCTTTTGGGCCTAATTCAATGACTTGTTTGCTCAGATCTTCATCGTTGTGGACGGTTTGAAACCTTCCCAATTGGCGCAAGACCCTGTAGGGAGCATAGGGTTGGATGCTCCGGATGCCCATCAAGAGAATATAAGGCACTTCAGCTGATGTGTATACTGCCTCAGTAACGGGGAGCCATCCGAATGCCCACTCAATTTTGTCAGCAGTCAAAGATCTCAAACATGATAGCCAATCCTCGGTACCCTCAGGGAATTCAATACCTATTACCCGGGTTTCAAATTCTTCAATGCAGCTCAACCCGATCAAACCATAGTTCATGTACCCAGTCCGGTGACAGAGGTGCTCTTGCATCCATAGCTGTAGCAACAGATTGCAACCCTGGAAGAACTTTCCCCCTTCTCGGCATATAGTCAAAGCTCTATAGATTTCAGACATGATTAGAGGAACCACCGTGCTGTTGGTTTTCTTGATGGCAATATCTAGCATTCCTACGAGGCCGATCGCTATATGACCATCTTTTCGTGGACAGACCACAACTCCCAAGAAAGCTACCATGAAAGCTAAACCCCGCCTTGCTTCCCACTTATCTTTGTTTCCGGCATGGGTTAAACCAGTGTTGGGCTCTTCAAAACCCTGGGGGTTGCCATATCGATGATACAAGAAATGGAGCGTGCAATACCCTTTAGATAAGCTTCCGCCCTGAATATCCCGACTGATATTTAGCAAATCCAGAAATCTATGGGGGGATACCGGTCTTGGTGACAACGGATATCGACTCCTGAGGTTTCCACTAAGGCCTGCATAACCCGCAACTTCCTCTAATGTAGGCGTGAGCTCAAAGTCCGAGAACCGGAACACGTTGCGAGTCGGGTCCTAAAAAGGTATCAATGCTTCAATGATATCCAGTCTTGGCGTGATGTTCAATAATCCGATGAGGCCACCCAGAACTTTTACCACTGTTTCTCTGCTACCCTTTCCTAGGTCATTCCACCACATGTGGAGCTTCAAGGGGATCTCATTAAGGACTGTGAAGGGTTCAATTTCAATCGTGCTCATCCTGCACATTTATTGAGGTGATTTAATGACTCATTTTGACCTAAAAGAAAAAGTGACTATTTTTTCAAAATTTTTATTTAAAAAAACAAAGACCTGGTTTTGCGGATACGACCTTTCAGCACTTCGGGGAAGAAGATTTTAAGGCTGTGCTTGCTAACCGTTAAAAATGAATCAGGGTGGCTGTTCTTGCAAAAACAGCCTTCCGGCGCCCTTTTGGGGACATTCGGCTTATTTTAAGCAAAAATGGCATCACCCGACTTATTTGTGGCCAAAATTAAAATTTTTGTTGTTTTTGGGCTATTTTTTAAAAAGGGGAGGTTGGGCCCGATGAGGGTTACCTACGTATCCCACATCCGGTAGGAATCAAACTGGCGCAGTTCGGGCAAACAAAACCAACTATTTTTGAAAACAAACCCTTTTTTCTTTTTTTTTCATTTTTCTCAAAAATTCGGTAGAGTTTCAGTACCATTTGGATATTGGTTTTTCTCTTTCAAAACAGGTGACTAACTCACTTAACCCTTACACTGCTATTCTCTTTTGTCCAATTTTCTCCCATCACTCAAAAGCCGGTCAGCATGCAAACCCGAAGCAAATAAATGCAACAAATAGCACGTAAAATATGCATCAGGATGGTCTGTTATTTTGGGTACACCTGTCCTAGACGGACCCAAACCCTGTGTTGAGTCCCCTAAGTCAAATGCACACGATGCAAACAAACGTTCCTACTAGGGATCCGGCATGAGGCTTTGTTATTCTAGGTTTAAAAACCTGGGTTTATTGTTCTAGACCTGGCTTACTCGAGCGGACAACTCGAGCCGAGGGGGAGGCAGCGTACCGGGGATACAGAAGCTCCGCCGGCTTAGCAACTTATCCAAACCTCGTTCTAAATGAGATAAGACTCTAAACAGAAGAGAAGTCACACGAAGTGCACCCTTCTCCATGATGTAGAAGACTCAGAGAGAGGAAGGGTTTCGTAGCAATTTATATATACAATTCAGCAAATATCAGACCGGTAAAGAATTTAGCACATTTAGCATGAAACATGTAGTAAAATCAGATAAAGCAAAATATAACAGTTATTCTAAGCTCGAATTCTGAACCCTGAACCAAAAGTTCTGGGTTCTTGTTCCCCAGCAGAGTCGCCAGAGCTGTCACACCTCCTTTTTCACTACTACACCCCGGAAGGGTATAAAGGAGTTTTTCCAATTAAAGGACAATTGAAGCGGGATTCGTTTATTAAAAATCAGAGTCGCCACTTGGGAGATTTATGGTGTCCCAAGTCACCGGTTTGAATCCCGAATCGAGGAAAAGGTTTGACTCTGTTTAACAATCGCGAACCAGAAATCCGAGTAAGGAATTCTGTTAACCCGGGAGAAGGTGTTAGGCATTCCCGAGTTCCGTGGTTCTAGCACGGTCTCTCAACTGCTATATTCGGCTTAATTATCTGATTTTAATACAGTTTGAACCTATGTGTTAAATTATTCACCGCTTTTAATTTTTAAAGAATGTTGAACGTCGTTTAAAACATGTCTTTGGATCGCGTCACATGAAATGCACCCGCAATCTGGAACACATCTTATTCAACGTTTTGGGATTTGGATTTGGGTCAAATGAAATGCACACCGGAGTTTAAGAAGGTAAAGTTATTAAATAACGCGCCTAAATGCAACTAACGTGTTGATAACTTTACGGGAGGCCATGAAAATTTGCTAGATGGCCTGCCCGATTTCTAAGGATTTTTAAATAAAATAATTAATAAGGGCCACGCAATTTGTGAATTTTATTTGGCGCGGCGCACCTCAATTTATTTTTAAAGGATATCCTAAAGAGGAACTAATATTATCTATTGAGGATTGTCTCTAAAAAAAACTTAATTGACTGGCATTATTAATTACTACTATTAAAAGCATTCAAGAAATTCGGGCCTCAAGATCAAGTCCAAACTTAAACAAGAGGAAAACCTCTTAATTCAAATTTGCTACTTAGCTTGGAAGGCCCAAAACTTCCATTACAAATTTAAAATAATGGCTTGAATAAGGTCTTCAACACATTGGGCTTCAAAATTGGCCCAAAAGAATGAGAATCCATTCAGCCTTATACAAGGCTGCCCAGCGCTGGGCCTCAGCTGGCAAGCTGCCCAAAATTTGGGACTTTGGGAACAGGCCTGGCAGTCTATTGTTTGCCCTTCCTTGATCCATAATCGAACCCCAAACCCAAACACTGGACTTCAATTGGATTTCAAAACATTGAACATATTTCGAAACTGGGCTTAACAATTTTTGTCACAAATGAACAATTTAGATTCATTAGATCAAACAACTGCTGATCTTAAAGTAAAATTTCATTTTTTAGACCATGTTTAAGCTAATGCATTACTTCAAGCATTTAAGGAATTCAAAGATTCAACTAAAGTGACTAACAATTACACTGAAGCATCAACCTAAAAAAAACTTAAATTAATGAGATGCTGGTTCCCTGTTTTCAAAGCCAAGCTACTGAACTTAACAAATGAGACGTAGAATCATTTTGCACATTTATTGGACCCAACTTAACATCAACGTTGAAAACCAACACTAATCCTAAATCTAACTTCAGGCCCACGTTATTTCCCAATTTTAACCATTCAACTAATCATGACACTAATACTACTAACATTTAACACGATAGCTAGCCTTAAAGCAGAAATTTAAACTAACACTACTAGATAGGATACTAATAATATGCTGAAAATAGTCCAAACAGTCCAGTTACACTCAATCCAACAGTCCTATTAATACAAATAATGCACTGTTCGAATAACTTGATTATTCTGAGGATCTAATCTAAGTAAAACAGTAGGCAATTCACGAGAAGAAAAACAGGTTGTAATTCATCATTTATTTTCCAAATTTGGTCACACATGTTGATCCAATCTTCACATAGCACTTGAGGCCAAAGGAATACCTGGAATTTGAATAGAAATAAGAAAATGAGGGTCAGCCAGGCAGTAGCAACGATCAGCAGCAACAAACTCAATTTGAAACGCAGCAAATAATAACAAATGACCCAGGAATTGATTTCAGATGTGTAGCACCAGTAAAATACCCAAAGCTAAGCTTGAATGACCCGAAATAAACTCGAAATAAACCCGGGAGTCTCTGAAGCTTCGATTACCAAAATCACAAGGGAACTTAAGCCATTTTCGACTTTAGACAAGCTGAAGATTTAATTGAGAAGCTGGAACTTCAAAATCACCCTAAAAAGTTCAATGGAATAGTGAGTTTTTGGATTTTGTTGCTTTTAAATTTCAGAGCTTTTTTTAGTGTTTTTCAATGCAGGAAATCCTTTTGAATTTCAGATCTATTTGTCTTGCAAGGCAAGGTGGGTTGCCTTTTATAGGCAAATACTAGGGCACTTTCAGAATTTCTACTTTACACCCTAGTCCTTTATTAATTTTCAATTTTTAGCTACTTAGTCCTTCAATTCATGACTTGTTGGTCAAGTAATACTACCAAGTTCCTGAAATTTTAGTTAAAACCCCAATCTAGAAGGTTCTAGGGGGTTCCAATTCAGTTACTGCAAGATTCTTTCATTGTAGAATGCCTATACTACCCCTGATTTCATTCTGAAATTACTAACCTATGCTAACTAACCCCAGCCCCCTTTTAACTAAACCATGGTTAACTAATAGGGCCTGGAAATGTTCAACAACAAACAAACAACACCCCAAATTCCAAAATTGGACTAAACCTACTTTTTAATCCTAAATTATTTACTAACAGCCCGAATTAACAAACTATGGGTAATTATCAATCAAACATGAATTTAAGAGAACAAACTAACAATCAAACAACAATACTGAATCATGAATCCATGCACAAGAACCAATCACTGAGTCATGAACCAAAATTAAACTCAAAAAATAATCATGAACTAAAACTTAAGAAACAGAAATCTAAGGAAATTAAAAAGCAAACATCGAGAAAAGGCAAAAACAAAATAAAAGAAAAAACGAAAGGAAAAAAAAAGGTTTACCAGAATTGAATCAAGACTTGGGCAAATCCTGTTGAAATTGCTTGACCAAACTAGTGTTTAATCGTGTGTTCTCATGAGAAAACACACGGTTAAACCCTATAATGGTCAAACCCCCAACCTTGAGAAATTTAGGGTTTCAGGCAGATCTTCGATCTAAAATTCGAGAACTAAAGGGATGATTCGAAGGCTATGGGTTGTGGATTCGGAAAGAGGAGGGTGAGGAGGCTATAGGGTATTAATTTTGTGGCCATCGGAGGCGGCGCCGCCGTACACGGCGGAGGCGGCGGCTACTGTTTCGATTATTCGACAAGTTGGGGTGGGATTTCAAGGAAATGGGGCTTGGATTTGGAAAGGGGAGGTGAAGGGGAAGGTATGATGTAATTTTGGGAGCGTTTGAACAATCGCCGCCGACGGAGGCGATTTCCGGCCGGCGGCGGACGGTGGCAGGCGGCGGAGGATGGCGGTGTTACACCGGAGGTCAGAGGGTTTTGAGAGATGGTGAGGTAGGATGCCTGAGGGGGGTAAGGGTGATTTGGACATATTTATATTAATTGAGGTGGCCTTCAGGACCGTCCGATCAAGAAACCTCGACGATCCTGATTAAAATCGACAAAACGACGTCGTTTTTATTTGATCTGGGGCTGGACCGGGTGAGATGGGGTTGGACCAGGGTTTTGAACGGGTTTTGGGCTGGAATTTAAACATTGGCCCAATCTTTTCCAATTCAATTAATTCTTTTTTTTCTTTTATTTGTTTTTCTCTCTTTTTTTCTCTTCTTCTTTTCCTTTTTTTTTTGTTAAATGCAAAGTTAAAAAAATAAATAAAAAGACCTGATTTAACTCTAAAATTAAACTAATTAATTTTCAAAAATTAACTAAATCCTAATTTAAAAGAAAACTAAGGAAAAAGCGAAAATTTAAAAGTAAAATGCAAAAGGGACTATTTTTGTTACTTTTCTTCCATTTTGTAATGTTAATTAACTAATAGAACTAAAAATATAAAATTGGGTCCTAAATGCAAATATGCTATTTTTTGTATTTTTTATGAATTATATCAATTAAAAATGCACACAAAATGCAAACAAACACAAAATCATGCAATTAATTCCCTAAAATTAAATAATAAAAAATCCTAATTTCATGAATTCTATAGGAGTAATTCAACCGAGACAAAAATCACGTGCTCACAGCTGCCCCTCTTTGCTCGGAGACACGAAGGGTTTTCGGGCAAAGATACATGAGCAAACATGAGAGATTTTTGCCTGCTTGGCACTCCATGAGAAGCATTTTGAAAAATGTCTGACCGAACCTTGCTNAAATTCTAAAACTTAAACTCTCATTTAGGGACTAAGTGTCCCAAAACTGTCTGAATTTCCAAGTAAATCTTCCCGGCAACTCACAATAGCAGAAACAAACACGGGGAATAAGTTAATAGGGGATCGGGGCGTTAATTCTTAAAACTACCGGCCAGTTCGTTACATCCTCCCATACTTAAACATTCGTTTGTCCTCGAACGAGCATAGAGATATACCTGAAGTAGTGAAAAGATGAGGATAACGGCTGCGCATATCCTGCTCGGTCTCCCAAGTTGCCTCCTCGACCGGCTGACCCCGCCACTGAACCTTCACAGATGCAATGTTCTTTGACCTCAGCTTTTGAATCTGCCTGTCCAATATCGCCACTGGCTCCTCAACATAAGATAGATCCTTGTCCAACTAGACTGAACTGAAATCCAACACGTGCGACGGATCACCGTGATACCTCCGGAGCATCGAAACATGAAATACCGGATGGACTCCTGCCAAGCTGAGAGGTAAGGCAAGCTCATAAGCAACCTCCCGAACAAGCCTCAATATCTCAAAAGGGCCAATAAACCTCGGACTCAACTTCCCTTTCTTCCCAAACCTCATAACGCCCTTCAAAGGCGAAACCCAAAGCAGGACCCACTCTCCAACCATGTAGGAAACATCACGAATCTTCCGGTCCCATAACTCTTCTATTTGGACTGGGCTGTACAGAGTCTATCCTGAATCACCTTAACCTTCTCCAAAGCATCCTGAACCAAATCTGTGCCCAACAATCTAGCCTCACCCGGCTCAAACCAACCCACCGGGGATCTACACCGTCTGCCATACAAAGCCTCATATGGTACCATTTGAATGCTGTACCGATAGCTGTTGTTGTAGGCAAACTCCGCCAATGGCAAGAGCTGATCCCAAGATCCTCCAAACTCGATCACACATGCACGGAGCATATCGTCAAGAATCTGAATAGTGCGCTCAGACTGTCCGTCCGTCTGAGGGTGAAATATTGTACTCAACTCCACCCGAGTACCCAACTCATGCTGAACGACCTTCCAGAATCGTGATGTGAACTGAGTACCTCTATCTGAAATGATAGAAACTGGAATACCATGCAGACGAACAATCTCCCGGATATAAATCTCCGCTAACCACTCCGAAGAATAGGTAGTACACACAGGGATGAAATGCGCGGACTTGGTCAGCCGATCCACAATAACCCAAATGGCATCGAACTTCCTGAAAGTCCTTGGGAGCCCAGATACGAAGTCCATGGTGATCCGCTCCCACTTCCACTCCGGAATCTCTATCTGCTGAAGCAATCCACCCGGTCTCTGGTGCTCATGCTTCACCTGCAGACGATTCAGGTACTGAGCCATAAACACAACTATATCTTTCTTCATCCGCCTCCACTAATAGTGCTGTCTCGAATCCTGATACATCTTCGCGGCACCCAGATGAATGGAATACCGCAAACTATGGGCCTCCTCTAGAATCAACTCCTGAAGCCCATCAACATTGGGTACAAAAACTCAACCCTGCATCCTCAATACCCCGTCATCACCAATAGTCACGTCTCTGGCATCGCCATGCAAAACCTTGTCCTTGAGGACAAGCAAATGAGGGTCATCAAACTGACGCTCCTAGATACGATCAAACAAGGAAGACCGAGAGACCACACAAGCTAGAACCCGACTGGGCTCTAAAAGATCCAATCTCACAAACTGGCTGGCTAAGGCCTGAACATCCATCGCCATGGGCCTCTCTGCTGCTGGTAAATAAGCCAAACTCCCCAAACTCTCTGCCCGACAGCTCAAAGCATCGGCCACCACATTGGCCTTGCCCGGGTGATACAAAATAGTGATATCATAGTCCTTCAGCAGCTCTAGCCATCTCCTCTGATGCAAATTAAGGTCCTTCTGCTTGAGCAGATGCTACAGACTCTGGTGATCAGTATAAATCTCACAAGGCACACCGTACAAATAATGATGCCAGATCTTCAAGGCGTGGACAATAGAAGTAACTCGAGATCATGGACAAGATAATTCTTCTCATGTACCTTCAACTATCTGGACACGTAGGCAATCACCCTACCGTTCTGTATCAATACCGCTCCAAGGCCAACTCTCGAGGTATCACAATATACCGTATAAGACCCTAAACCGGTAGGCAATATCAAAACTGAGGCTGTAGTCAAAACTGTCTTGAGCTTCTGAAAGCTCTCCTCACACTCTTCCGCCCACTGGAATGGAGCACCCTTCTTGGTCAACCTGGTCATAGGTGCTACAATAGATGAAAATCCCTGAACAAATCGACAGTAATAGCCTGCCAAGCCAAGAAAACTGCGGATCTCTGTAGCTGAGGATGGTCTGGGCCAACTCTGCACTGCCTCCACTTTCTTCGGATCCACCTGAATACCCTCACTCGAAACCACGTGGCCCAAGAATGCCACGGAATCCAACCAAAACTCACATTTCGTGAACTTAGCATATAATTTCTTCTCCCTCAAAGTCTGAAGCACTGTCCTCAGGTGCTGCTCATGATC
Organism: Nicotiana attenuata; assembly: GCF_001879085.1. Classification (NCBI taxonomy): domain Eukaryota; kingdom Viridiplantae; phylum Streptophyta; class Magnoliopsida; order Solanales; family Solanaceae; genus Nicotiana; species Nicotiana attenuata. The sequence continues at coordinate 189,415 of NW_017672313.1, forward strand.
TTCCTGACTCCAGGAATACACCAGAATGTCGTCAATAAAGACAATGATGAATGAATCAAGATATGGACGAAATACACTGTGCATCAAATGCATGAAGGCTGCTGGGGCATTGGTCAGCCCAAATGACATAACAAGGAACTCGTAATGACCATACCGAGTCCTGAAGGCAGTCTTTGGGATATCTGGCTCCCGAATCTTCAATTGATGATAGCCTGAACGCAAGTCAATCTTAGAAAACACACGAGCACCCTGTAACTGGTCAAACAGGTCATCAATACGGGGCAAAGGATAACGGTTCTTCACTGTAACCTTGTTCAACTAGCGATAATCAATACACATATGCATAGAACCATCCTTCTTCTTCATAAATAAGACAGGAGCACCCGAAGGTGATACACTGGGCCGAATGAAACCCTTATCAAGCAATTCCTGTAACTTCTCCTTCAACTCCTTCAACTCAGGAGGAGCCATACGGTACGGAGGAATAGAAATGGGCTAAGTGCCCGGCAACAGATAAATGCCAAAATCAATATCTCTATCGGGCGGCATGCCCGAAAGGTCAGCTGGAAACACATCAGAGAAATCCCGTACTACTGGGACTGAATCAACTGTAGGGGTATCAATACAGACTCACATAAGCTAGATACGCGTCACACCCCTTCTCAACCATACGCTGAGCCTTAAGGAATGAAATAACTCTACTGGAAGTATGATCTAAACTACCCCTCCACTCTACTCGCGGTACACCTGGCATAGCCAGCGTCACGATTTTCGCGTGACAATCAAGAATAGCATAATGGGGCGACAATCCATGCCCAGAATAACATCAAAGTCTACCATGCTGAGCAATAAAAAATCGGCTCTGGTCTCAAAACCACTAAGAGCAATCAAACACGACCGATAAACGCGGTCCACAATAAGAGAATCCAACAGGAGTAGAAACATAAACAGGAGAGCTCAAAGAATCCCGAGATACACCCAAATACAGGGCAAAATAAGAGGACACATAAGAATAAGTGGAGCCTGAATCGAATAGAACCGATGCATCTCTGTGACAGACCAAGATAGTACCTGTGATGATAGAATCGGAGGCGACAACCTCAGTACGGGCAGGAAGGGCGTAGTATCTGGCCTGGCCTCCCCCTCGAGGGCAACCTTTACCTCCCCGACCTCCACCTCTAGCTGGCTGAGAAGGTGGGGTAGCAACTGGTGCTGTGATCATAGCTTGAGAACTTTGCGGGGCATGCTGTGGCTAAGAAGTCTGCGGGGTGCACCCCTCCTAAGTCTGGGGCAATCCCTCACCATATGGCGTGTGTCACCACACTCAAAGCAAGCTCTGGGAGGACGTGGCGGCTATGACTAGCTCAGGCCAGGTCTGCTGGACTGACCACTGGAAGTACCCCATGCAGGAGGCGCAGTAGATACTGGTGGCACATAATAAGGCTCCTAAGGTCTGGGAGGAGCTGGAATGCCACTGGCTGCTGGAAGAGCTGAATTAACAGGGCGACTCATATAACCCCTACCATGATGGCCTGCTGCTGGGGCACAGGCACTAGAATAATGGTCCGACTCTCGAGACCTCTTGGCCTCCCTCTCCTCTCTATCCCTAGTATGCATACCCTCAATCCTCCTAGCAATGCTCACCACCTGCTGATATGAAATATCCATCTCCAACTCATGAGCCATGCTAGACCTGATGCTGGGAATAAGCCCCTCAATAAAACGGCGAACCTTCTCGTGAACAGTAGAAACCAAAGCTGGTGCATGTCTAACCAAGTTGGTGAAATAGATAGCATACTCCGAGGCAGTCATAGTACCCTAGCGCAAGTGCTCAAACTCTGCACGCCAAGTGTCCCTGAGGCTCTGGGGAACATACTCTCTCGTGAACATATCTGAAAACTGAGCCCAAGTCAGGGAAGCTACCTCATCCGGACTGTCTAACTCATAAGCACGCCACCACTGATAGGCGGCACCTCGAAGCTGGAAGGTAGTGAAGGAATCCCCACTCGATCCTGATATATCCATGGTATGGAGGATACGGTAGCACTCCTCAAGAAATATAAGAGCATCATCTGAGGCTAGCCCACTGAATGTAGGAGGCCGATACTTCTATAACCTCTTAAGCCTCTTCTGCTCCTCCTCTGAAGCTACTGCCCTCTCCTCGGGCTGAGCTGGGGCTACCGGCTGTACAGGAATAATCTCTGGAACTTGATCAACATGCACTCGCTGCTCAGGAGTGCGGACGGCGGGAGTCTGTGCTCCTCCCCCGGCCTGGGATGTAGCTGCAGCAAGGGGAAGCAGCCTTGCCTGAGCTAGAGTAGTGTACATAGTCATAAACTACGCCAGAGTCTCCCGGAGTGCTGTAGTAGTAGTAGCAGACGTATCAGGTGTTTGGACTCCGGCTGGAACTGATGGTGGCACCTCGGTGGCAGCTCGCGCGGGTTCTCTGGCTGCACTACGAGCGCTTCCTCAGCCTCTACCCCGGCCCCAGCCTCTGACGGCTCCAGTAGGGGGCGCGGGTGCCTGATCATCTTGGGTAGCACGTTTCCTCACCATATGTGAGAGAATAGAAGATAGAAGTTTAGAATTGTGATATCAAAAATCTCGCACGACAAGGAAATCAAATGAAGTGGAAGTTTCCTAACAGTTACATAGCCTCTCGTAGATAAGTACAGACGTCTCCGTACCGATCTGCGAGACTCTAATAAACCGGCTTGTGATTCATGACTCCTATGAACCTAGAGCTCTGATACCAACTTGTCACGACCCTAGTTCGCCCTCCATTAACTATCGTGATGGCACCTAGTCTCTACGACTAGGTAAGCCTAACAAATGCGGAAAAAAGAAAACCATTGTGGAAAGAAAGTAATTAAAAACCAAGATAATAACGTTAAACAGTGTTTAAGGTGCCTCCTGGCATACAACAGTGCAAAATTTCAATCTAACACTCCCATAATCCGGAACCCCATGAATCACAAGCTAAAAGATTACATAATAAGCTCTAACTCCAGAATGTCTACCAACAAGAGAAAATACAGAAAAGGGCTATACTAGTACTGAGAATAGAAAGGGACTCTTCGGTATGCGGACGCGGAAGATATACCTCGGAGTCTCTACAAAACGCCTCGCCTCAAGCATGATAAGTCTGAGTGGGAATACGTGGATCTGCACATGAAAAACATGCGCAGGAAGGGCATGAGTACACCACAGCGGTACTCAGTAAGTGCCAAGCCTAACCTCGGTCGGGTAGTGACGAGGAAGGTCAGGGACCTACTGAGGTTAAAGGAAACACAACATATAATAACAGTGTAGAATAAGACAGTATACTTAAGTGCAACAGTAAAAATAACACAGGATAGAAGAGCAACAACAACTTTAACAGAAACAAAGTAATCACGGAAATAAATACAGCTCAATGCAGAGATAACAACCGGAGATCTCCCAGGATACCGTCCTGTAGTCCCAAATATATATATCCAGTGGAAATCCCAGGATACCGTCTTGTAGTCCAACTCATAATGCGCGGGGATCTACCGGAATACCACATCTATAGTCCCAAATATAAATACTCAATACTGGGGGAATCTACCGGGTGCAGTCCCGTAGTTCTAATGTAAAAGTGCAGGTGGATCTCCCGAAATACAAATCCGTAGTCCCAAATTAAACTACAGGGGGATCTCCCGGGATACCTTCCCGTAGTCCCAAAGTAAACACACAGCAACAACACAAAAGAATACTCAATTCGACCCAAATTTCCATACCAAAATAAAACACGTATTTCTAGCCTAGCATGCTGCACATAATCGAAATAACACAATTTGAGCAAGTAAGGCAATTAAGTCAACTAAACATGCTTCCCTAAGCTAATGGCAGGCTTAAATTACACACAGTATGAACAGGAAACTGGAAATCACATTTATAGTTACTTAAAGAAAATGGATTTTTCAACAATTAGCACAAGTACGAACTCGTCACCTCACGTACAGGGCATTTCAATTATCACAAACCAAATCCTAAGGGGAGTTTTTCCCACACAAGGTTAGACAAGCCACTTACCTCGAACCGGCTCAAAATAAGCTCGAAACCACGTTCTTGCTCGACTCCAAATGGCCCAAATCTATTCTATTCAATTGCATAACGTAAATATAACTTCAAGTAACTGATTCCACAAATAAATTCTAATCTAATACGCGAAATTAGGTAAAATGACCAAAATGCCCTCCGGGCCCATGTCTCGGAATCGGGTAAAATTTACATTTTCAGAACCCTCATACTCTCACGAGTCTAACCATACCAAAATTATCCAAATCCAATGTCAAATCCCTAATCAAAACTCGAAATTTAGGTATAAAAACTTTCCCCCAATTTTTCACCATAAACTCGAAATTAAAGGATGGATTTAAATGTAGATTCATGGAAATTAGTCTAAATCGAGTTGGAATTACTTACCCAAATCTCCCAGGTAAAAATCTCTTCAAAAATCGCAATTTCCCGAGCTCCCAAGTCCAAAAATATGAATTATGGCTTAAACCCTCGATTCTGCCCCTTTTCTGACCAGGGATTTCGTATCTGCGGTCCAATTTGCGCATTTGCGAGCCCGCTTCTGCGGTCAAAGGACCGCTTCTACGATTTCCACTTAAATTCCCTTGGGCCGCACCTGCGCTTCTTTTACCGCACCTGCGCTCATGCAGGTGCACTCAAACTAGCGCACCTGCGGAAATTGGCCTTCCCTCACGTGGCCGCACCTGCGGCTTGATTTCGCACCTGCGAGAGCCGCACCTGTGGCCTCTCAACCGCAGATGCTGTTATGACAGCAATCCTAAACTTCAGCTGCAACTCAAATTCCTAACTCTTCTGTTAACCATCCGAAATCATCCCGAGGCCCCCGGGACCTCAACCAAAAGCATGAACAAGTCTAATACCACTGAACAAACTTATACAAACCTTCAAAACACCTCAAACAATATCAAATCAACCAATTAGCATCAAATTCAAGCCTAAGAACTTCAAAACTCTCAAAATACGCTTTTGATCAAAAAGTCTATCAAACCTCGTCCGAATAACCAGAAATTTTGCACACATGTCACATTCAACACTACGGAGCTACTCCAACTTCGGAAATTCCATTCCGACACCGATATCAAAATCTCACTATCGAACCAGAAACTTCAAAAATTCAACTCTCGGCATTTCAAGCCTAAATGAGCTACAAACCTCCAAAACACAATCCGAACACGCTCCTAAACTCGAAATCACCCAACGGAGCTAACGAAACCAACGGAAATCCATTCCGAGGCCATCTTCACACTGCTCCAACTACGGTCCAAATTCTAAAACTTAAACTCTCATCTAAGGACTAAGTGTCCCAAAACTCTCCGAATTTCCAAATAAATCTTCCCGACAACTCACAATAGCAGAAACAAACACGGGGAATGTAGTTAATAGGGGATCGGGGCGTTAATTCTTAAAATGATCGGCCAGGTCGTTACAGTAGGTCCGTAATGTCGAGTGTGACTTGTGTGCAAAATTTGAAGTCATTCCGGATCGATTTTGATATGTTTCGGTGCAAAATATAGAAGTTGAAAGATTTGAAAACTCATAATTCGATTCGATGCGCGATTCATGATTTCGACGTTGTTTGATGTGATTTGAGGCCTCGAGCGAGTTCGTATCATGTTTTGGGACAAGTTGGTATAATTGGTTAAGGTCCCGAGGGCCTCGGGTGGATTTCAGAAGGTTAACGGAATGGATTTTGAACAAAGAAAGCTGCTGAAATTTTGTTGCAGAAGCTGTTCGCAAGAAAATTTCTGATGCGAGGAGTCGATTTTGGAAGCTCAAATCTTGCAATCTATAAGGAATCAGAAAAATTGTAAAACATACAAGTTGTGGCCCTTTCATTCTAGTTTCCAGAAAGATAAACCATTCATCATTTGGATATTTGTACAGAAAGTTATGATCGACTGAATGAAGGCTAGTAAAGTTTTTTTGCAATTTCCCCAGAAATTTCGGATGCGAGGAGCCTACTTTGAAAGCTTATATCTCGAAATACATAAGGAATCTGAAAATTTGCAAAAAATAAAAGTTGTAGATCTTTGATTCAAGGTTCCAGAAAGTTAAACCATTCATCATTTGGAGATTTGTACAAAAAGCTATTATCCATTGACTGAAGGCTAATAGTAGTTTATTTTTGCCCGAAAATGAGGCAACGTCGCATTTCATACATGCGACTTGCCTAGGCAGAATGCCTAAAAATGGGAGTCAGCCATTTTTACTCATTTTTGAGTATTGAGTCTCGGATTTGGGCATGTTTTGGAGCTTTTGGAAGAGGGTTTTCACCTTGCACTTTGAGGTTAGTAATTTCTACACAACATGAGTTTAATACATAGATTATGGATAGATTAACATGTAAAAATTGGTGAAATCAAGGGTTTAGATGAAAACCTAGGTTTTGTATAAAAATGATATTTGACCACGAAAATGGTTATGGAATTTTGTAAAAATCATATATTTGACTTCATAAGGTTATGGGTAACAACTTTCTTTGAAAATTTCCGGAATCCGGGCACGTAGGCCCGGGGGTGAATTTTAGGAATCTTACATTTAGGGTTGGGTAATCACCTTAATAGTTGGAATATGAATTTTAAGCGTATATTGATTTGTTTATACACCATTTGAATAGTTTTGGATTGTTCGGCAACTATTTGGGGGTTTGAGCTCATTCTTGGACCGGAAAGTAAGCATTGAGACTAGGTGAGTCTCCTCTCTAACCTTGTAAGAGGAAAATTTCCCCATAGGTGAATTAATTGGATATGTGCTTTGTGGGGGGCTAAGTACGCACGAGGTGACGAGAGTCCGTGCGTAGCTACTATTATGCTTAAGTCCGGGTAGTCTAGGACCCAAAAGCTTGCTTTACTTGCAATATTTAAAATCTTGTTGTCAATTAAAAATGCTTAAAACATATCGAACGTGTAAATGAATTTTTAAAAGACTAGTCATTGTTTCTTGATTTTTAAAAGAGAAATTGCCTTTTCTTGGATAATTGTTTCCTGATGAAGTCTTGATTGACTGTTTGAATGTGTGTATCTATGGGTACCTGCGTCGCATGTATGATTCGCGAGCGGGGTAACTCTATTATTTATATTTGACCGCGTCGCACGTATGATTCACGAGCAGGGTAATAGATGCATCAATGGTTCGCGCCATTCGACCCTCTGGCAGTGCACAGTTTAAATATTATTGGATTGGGCCGTACGACCTCGGCATGATTTGCGCATGCTTGTGTTGCTAGCCTTGAAATTCATAGATGTTGATATTTGTTCTCCCTGTCCTGAGATAAATGTATAAATGATGAAAATGAATTTGGAAATTTCCTATAAACGAAAGAATTGTTTACTTACCTCATGCTACTGAGTTACATCTATTTTTATGAAAATCCTTGATTTATATATTATTGGAATATCATTATTGGACAACTAGTAAGTGTCGAAGTCGACCTCTCGTCTCAACTTCTTTGAGATTAGATGGGATACTTACTGAGTACACGTTGTTTTTGTACTCATGCTACACTTGCTGTGCATTTTTTTTTGCACAGGCACATGTACCTCTAGCAGCCCGATGGGCGTAGCAGCATGAATGATATGGAGACATAGGTGAGCTGCATCTCTCGAGTCGACCCGCAGCCAGCACAGTCTCTTTCAGTGTATTGTATTTACTTTCTGTCCAAATTTGTATTCCGGACAATTATTGTATTACACCTTGTTTTTCTAGAAATTGCTCTTGCACTTGTGATACCGGGTTCTTGGATGATTATGGGATTATTCAGTATTCAGGAATTATTAAAGACATCATTATTATTTCAGCAAATTTCATTATTTATTATTTAATGTATAAAAGAAAAATGATTTCAATATATACTAAAATGGAAATTTAATTAACTTCTTAGTGTTGGCTTGCCTGACAGTGGTGTCCGGCGCCATCACGACGTGACAACATGGTATCAGAGCACTAGGTTCCCTTAGGTCTCACGAGTTATGAACAAGTCTAGTAGAGTCTCGCAGATCGGTACAGAGACATTTGTACTTATCTTCGAGAGGCTACAGGACTGTTAGGAGCAATTCCCTTCTTGATTCCTCATCGTGCGTTTTGATTCCTTTGAGGCTTATGCCTTTATTTCTTTTCCTGCTCAATCTTATGCGACATAAATCGCTTGTTATCGGCCGAGAATTGAGAAATTTTAATGGTACTACTGATGTGGTGCGGGATGTTTCTCCTTGCGTGGTGGTTGGGGTTATTGTCGTCGCCTTGCGGAAGAATATTCTATCATTTCAGCTCAGTAGCTGTACTTCTGAGAGCTTCGAGGTTATACACAGGATGCTATGATGCTTATGAACGGTTATCGTGCAGTATTGACGAGAGGGTGGAATGCTTGCCTATGTGTCAGGGCAGTGAATGACTTGAGATGAGGTTTACTAAGTGTATGATTCAGAGATCTAGTATCTTATTTCTGGCGGAGTAAAGGCAATCGAACCATAGATGATCAGGTTTGGGTTGATAGAGTAACGAGACTTGGTGTTTTCAAGTGTGGTGGAATTTTTATCTGCGACGTGGTGTCGTCATCCTCGATTGTATGTGTTAAGTTCGCCGGTGTTATAATCTTCTACAATTCGCCTTTGGAGCATGATATGGGGAGATGGTATTGGAGAAGCGGCTGTTAGAGATCGCGGTGTGCGGTGGTTCAGGATCCAATCGGTATTTCTAATGTTGACGGCTCGAGAAAGATGATCTTCGGAAGGGTTTAAAATAGTAGCAATCTGTTGGTGCAAGTGCTACAGAGCTAGGTATTGATTTAAGGCAACAACTAGGCAGCAAAGGACGAGGAAGGACATGTGGGGAGTGTCTCGTGATGATTGAACTTCTAGGAGGCCTAGTGTGGAAAAATAGGAACCGAGTTGTTGCTTAAAGAAGTGAGTTTGCCCAAAGTGGGAGAGTGGCAGAGTAGCATATGGGATTAGTGGCAGGATAACTACACACCCGGAGAAGAAGTCTAGAGTGATTTGGGATTCAGGGTGAACAGTGACTGGGTCTACGGGCTTAATTTGAAATATCGGCTATTATACGGTAGAAGATTTTGATGCAACAGAAAGGAGTTGCCCGATATGAAGAAGGATACAACATGACCTTGGATTTGGAGGTACCGTTGCACATTTAGTTGATTTCCCTAAGAAGTGAACGGACTAGTACAATTGGTGGATGAGCACGGGCTCATGATGGGTTATGGATGACGTAGTGATTGTACCTCGTGCAGCAGCGTTGAAAGATGTCGACGTGTAATCTCCACAGGTGGGTTATCTCCTGTGAGCAGATAACCGGTCGCGTGGTTGGCGAAGCTTCTGCGAAGAATCCTACTGGCTATCCGGTAAAGAGGTTAGACATGTGAATGTGGTTAATGATTCAGAGTATGCATAAAGGGTTTTACATAAAGATTTCAAGGAATTTGGCGGGTTGGTTGTGCAAGATCATGTCAACAATGAACAAAGAATCTTGGTGGGTTCCAGGGTTATGTAATAAGTGGCTCTAAGCTAAGTGGGAGAGTCCCAACGTCTACGATTAAGTTGCATGGTTTCTACTCGTGAGGTTTCGGGTTATCGGCGTATTGGTAAGTTATTACAGCTAAGAGAAAAGAACATAAGTGGTAATTTGAGCAAAGGAATTGATAAATGTTTGCTATAGTTGGCCTTATTGACTCATGTTCGGGCTTTGGGAAGATTCAGAATTTATGCTTCGTACAGAGGTGATTTATAAGGGAAGTGATTCAGTCGGGTGCTTCATTGAGAAGGGTGTTCATGTTCTAGCGGAGCCTTGGGGTTGATTATATTCGGGACCAAGCCAGAGTGGGTGACTCTCAACCAACGGTCCTAGTGAATTCAAATGTAAAAATGCAGTGCCTAGGAATTTCAAGCCCGCGAATTTGCAGCAGATTATGAAAAGAGGCTCGGAGCGTTCTATGATATCTTCGGCTTGCAGTGTAGCATTTGAAGGAATGAGAGAAAAGGACTTCAGATTCCTAGAGGAATTATCGGAATGGGTGCATCAGTTGAGGAGGCGAGCATGCTCACAAGGAGGGTATGAGATGGTTGGTGGGATTTGAGACAGCATGGTCTCGTGATACAAGGCCACTCAGGATTGCGGATTGAGTTGTTATGTGTAGGCGGATCTCGGAAGGGTTATGGTGGTTTAAACCACTACTTGAGGATTTGCATGTTCTACGGTTATGAAGATTTACTCGTGTGTTACTATGGTTCTCTCAGAATGAGTTAAGTAAAAAGTTTTTATATGATGAAGTGTTTACCCTATTAGTGGTTCAGGAGTTATGATGAAATTCTGGCTCTATTGCATATTGGCTTGTTAGGTGCAGTGAGCGGTATGAAATTTGGAAGGATCAAGGTTGCGATTTGGTGTTGACAAGGATGTCACGAGCTCGGATGAGCAGGAAGGGGATTGGGATGTTTAAAGTAAGCTGGTATTATCTTCAGCGTCACCTGAGATCGGTGTTTCTGTAGGAGGCTTTGCATCTTGGTTACAGATTGTTGTTATGCTTTACAACGTTAGTGCAGCAGGTGGTATGGATGTGCAAACTTGTTATATGGTGCGGAAGGTCATGGGAGCGTGTCTCACTGGGAGATTGTATGAGCGTGACATGTAGTCACTTGATTGATTGAAGAATTAAACCAAGTATGAAGATGGTGGTAATATCACTAATTTGAGAATTTATGCTTGGAGGGCACTCGATTTATTGGGTTGTGGACTGTGGAAGATTGCTCCGGCTATGATGGTTGTTCTTGTGTGTTATGAGAAAAATGGGGTTATTATGGACCCAGGGAAGATTATTAGCCTATTTCGGTACGATCAGAATCGACTTGAGGTCTGTGGATATTCTATGAGTTTCAGTTATGACAAATCAACTTGTTATGAATACTCATCTCAGTCTAGTCCTATTCACTATTCCAGTATCATGTAACCCAGTATGGCTCATTATTTCAGTATCATGTATTGTAATATGATTCTAAGTTCCTGATTTTATATTCTTGAATGTTGAACACCTGTATTAGGGCCTGAGGCTGCAGTTTATGCTTTATGCATCTTTGGGCCTGAGGCCGCAGTTATGTATACGTATACTTGGGCCCGAGGCCGCAGTTGTGCACATATATATATATATATATATATATATATATATATATATATATATATATATATATATATATTGGGCCTGAGGCCGTAGTTTAATATTCAGTTAAACAGGTTGTTCATCATTCAGAAGAGGGAGTATTCACATCCTTACTTCCTTGTTCAGTTATCAGTTTATCAGCTAGTAGTTCAGT
>NW_017672314.1:0-5011 GCF_001879085.1 Nicotiana attenuata
AGTTAAATTTCGGAGTTAAATCCGAAAAATTAGTAAATTCATATGGAATTAATTTCTACTATTTGTATTGAGTATATTAAATTATTTGTGACTAGATTTGAAGCCTTCGAACACGAATTTTCAAGGCGAAGGTTTATTAGAATCTTGAATTTGGTTGCAAAGCGAGGTAAGTGTTTGATCTAACTTTGGCTTGAGGGAATAGGATTAGAGTGTTGTTTTGCTAATTGCTAAATGTTGAGTACGGTGTATAGGCATGGTGACGAGTATCTATACACCGGTGTCTAGCATGACCGTGGGTCCTTGTATGTATTTATCGTGATATTGTTATGACTCGTCCATGTAAATTGATGAATTCTATGCAATGTGAAGAGTATGAGGACTAATTATGAATTGTAAATTCTTTGGAGCGTCGGCTCGAACGATAAAAAGACTATTGAGTAAGAAATTAAAGAAATAGAAAGTGATATGATTAATCCCTTACCGGGATGGTTTGAGTATATTGATTATCTCCCTTGCCGGGATGTGAAAGTATTGTTATTGCTCCCTTGCCGGGATTTAGCTGTTAATTGAGTAATTCCCTTGCCGAGACATTTCTTATTATTTGTTTATCCCCTCGCCCCGTTTGGTTGTGATTACTGTTTGGGTGAGGAAGAGTGATAATGCACGAAGGGTCATTCCGTGCCATGTTTTGATTATATTTGCACGAAGGGTCATTCCGTGCCATGTTTTGATTATATTCGCACGAAGGGTCATTCCGTGCCATGTTTTGATTATTTATGCACGAAGGGACATTCCGTGCCTGATTGGATTATAATTGCACGAAGGATCATTCCGTGCCATGATATGAGAGTTATGTGAGGAAAGCACGAAGGGTGATGCCGTGCACTTTATTTGATTGCTTTTGGTGAGAATGAGAGTAAAAGCACGAAGGTTGATGCCGTGCAACTGCTGATTTTCCTGCTCTCATTAATTATTGTTATTGCGACTTTATATCCAGACTGTACTCCCCCATAGTATGCTTCCCCTCCCTCTTCACTGTTTAATTTCTTGGTTCTTTCCTTTTATTGCATATATATATATTGAACTGTACAGGTTGGTTTGGTAGTCCTGTCTAGCCTCGTCACTACTTCGCCGGGGTTAGGCCAGGCTTTTACCAGCACATGGGGTCGGTTGTGCTGATACTACACTTCTGTGTCTCTTTTGCACAGATTACGGTACCGGAGCAGCTTTTGGACCACTGCAGTAGGATATTGATCGGGAGCTGACTTCAGTCCAGGGACTTACGAGGTAGCCTAGCTGGTGTTCGCAGGCCGGAGTCCCCTTCTATGTTTTCAGTTTGTCTTCATTGTACCGAGACAGACATTTAGGCATTTTTCTATTCAGACTTGTTTGTAGCACTCTTTAGTAGTTCGTGAGATAGCGACTCCAGTCTTGGGTAGAGAAATATTATACTTCCGCATTTTGTGTTTTCAGTTATTATGTTCTTTTTTTTTTGAAGACTTTCGCATTTATTTAAAGACTCGTTGTTTTATTATTTTTGTGTTGTCATCCGAAATTTTTTAAAATGTTTGGCTTGCCTAGCTCCGTTAGTAGGCACCATCACGACTCCCGATGGTGGGAAATCCGGGTCGTGACAAGTTGGTATCAGAGCTCTAGGTTACATAGGTCTCGCTACTCACGGACAAACTTGGTAGAGTCTGAGGGATCAGTACGGAGACGTCTGTATTTATCCCCCAGAGGATATGGAGTTAGGAAAAGTTTCACTTTCGTTCTTTCCTGTCGTGCGATTCTGTTTCTCAAATACTGATCGTCTTTCTACTCTGTTCTTTCGCAGATGGTGAGAACACGTGCTTCCTCTTCTACCGCGCAGCAGCCCGAGCCCCCAGCAGCAGCTCCTGCAAGGGGCAGAGGCCGAGGCCGTGCCAGAGGCCGAGTCCGGGGCAGAGCTCAGCCCCGAGCAGCAGTCCCAGAGGTGGAGCCTCATGTTGATTATGATGAGGAGGCTCCAGCCCCAGCAGCTCCGGTGGGCCCAGCTCAGGTCTCAGAGGTGTTCATAGCCACCCCAGTTCTTCAGGATGCTCTGGTCAGATTGGTAGGCTTTGTGGAGAGCGTCACTAGAGCGGGTTTGCTTCCAGTAGCACCAGCTCCTTCTCAGGCTGGAGGAGGGGTTCAGACTCCTGCTACACGTACTCCGGAGCAGGTAGCTCCCCAGGCTCAGGTTCCAGTGGTTCAGCCAGCTGGCAGTTCAGCCGGGTATTGTGACTCAGGCCGGCGGTGGAGCGGCTATGTCTTCGGATGCTTTGTGGAGACTTGATAGGTTCTCCAAGCTCTTCACCACCACCTTCAGCGGTGCTTCTTCAGAGGATCCACAGGATTTCTTATTCAGCTGCCGTGAAATCCTTAGGACTATGGGTATTGTGGAGACCAATGGGGTCGACTTTGCCACCTTTCGGCTTGCAGGATCCGCCAAGACTTGGTGGAGGGACTATTGTTTATCTAAACCAGCAGGGTCGCCAGCATTGACATGGGATCAGTTTACAGAGTTGTTTTTGGAGAAGTTTCTCCCAGTTACTCAGCGAGAGGCTCTCCGTAGGTAGTTCGAGCGCCTCCAGCAAGGCACTATGACAGTCACGCAGTATGAGACTCGGTTCATTGATTTGGCACACCATGTTATTGTTATACTCCCCACAGAGCGAGAGAGAGTGCGGAGGTTTATTGATGGATTGATTCATCCAATCCGTCTCCAGATGGCTATGGGAGCTGGTAGTGAGATTTCCTTTCAGGAGGCGGCCAATGCGGCCCGCAGAGTTGAGATGGCCCTTGCACGGGGAGGTGGTCATGTGTCGGATAAGAGGCCTCGTCATTCTGGTAGGTTCAGTGGTACCTCGTCTGGAGGTAGGGATTCTTATGGTAGAGGCCATTCACCGAGGCCCTTTCAGTCAGCACTTCAGGTCTCTCATGGTACTCCAGGCGGTGGTAGTTCTCAGCAGCATTATTCTGATCAGCAGCCCATCAGTGCACCGCCACTTCAGAGCTTCCGGGGAGGACATTCAGGTCGACAGGGCCAGCAGTCTCAGCAGCCGAGGGCTTGTTATGGTTGTGGTGACCCGAGTCACATTGTCAGATTTTGCCCTCGAGCCTCGGGTAGCTCTCAGCAGCAGGGTCCTCGCCCCATGATTCAGGCACCATGTGATACACAGCTTGCCCAGCCAGCTAGAGGCGGGGGTAGGGATCATAGAGGTGGAGGTAGAGACCGTATAGGTGGAGCTCGGACCGGCAGAGGTAGGGGTCAGCCAGTAGCAGATCATCCCAGAGACATGGTTCAGGGAGGTGGGGCCCAGCCCCGGTGTTATGCTTTGCCAGCCAGGCCAGAGGCTAAGTCTTTAGATGCTGTTATTACAGTTACTATTCTGGTATGTGATAGGGATGCATCAGTGCTATTTGACCCTAGGTCTACGTATTCCTATGTGTCGTCTTATTTTGCACCCTACCTGGCTATGCCTAGTGATGCTTTGGGTATTCCTGTTTATGTATCTACACCGGTGGGTGATTCTATAGTGGTTGACCGAGTTCATCATTCCTGTGTGGTAGTGTTTGAGGGTCTTGAGACCTGTGTTGATTTATTGCTTTTAGACATGGTAGATTTCGACGTTATATTAAGGATGGATTGGTTGTCCCTGTATCATGCTATCTTGGATTGTCACGCCAAGACCGTGACCTTGGCTTTGCCAGATTTGCCCCGATTAGAGTGGAGAGGGACCCCAGGTCATGCCACCCGCAGTGTTATTTCATATGTGAGGGCTCAACGCATGGTCGAGAAGGGGTGTTTAGCTTATCTGGCGTATGTTCGCGATTCCAGCACGGAGGTTCCTTCTATTGACTCTGTTCCTATTGTTCGGGAGTTCCCCGAGGTTTTCCCTTCAGACCTTCCAGGTATGCCGTCCGACAGGGATATTGATTTCTGTATTGATCTGGCCCCAGGCACGCAGCCCATTTCTATTCCGCCGTATCGCATGGCCCCGCCAGAGTTGAAGGAGTTAAAGGACCAGTTGCAAGATTTGCTAGAGAAGGGTTTTATCAGGCCTAGTGTTTCTCCTTGGGGTGCGCCAGTATTATTTGTGAAGAAAAAGGATGGATCGATGAGGATGTGCATTGATTACCGGCAATTGAACAAGGTGACGATTAAGAACAAGTATCCACTGCCGAGGATTGATGATTTGTTTGACCAGCTTCAGGATGCGAAGGTGTTTTCAAAGATAGACTTGAGATCTGGCTACCATCAGTTGAGGATTAGGGCATCCCATGTCCCTAAGACAGCATTCCGCACTCGGTACGGGCATTATGAGTTCCTGGTCATGTCGTTTGGGTTGACCAATGCCCCAGCAACATTCATGGAGTTGCTGAACCGAGTGTTCAGGCCATATTTGGACATGTTCGTGATAGTCTTTATTGATGATAATTTGGTGTACTCCCGCAGCCAGGAGGAGCACGAGCAGCACCTCAGAGTGGTTCTTCAGACTCTGAAGGATAGTCAGTTGTATGCTAAGTTCTCGAAGTGCGAGTTCTGGTTGAGTTTGGTTGCATTTCTGGGTCATATTGTATCAGCAGAGGGTATTCAGGTGGACCCGAAGAAGATTGAGGCAGTCAAGAACTGGCCTCGACCAGCATCAGCTACTGAGATTCGGAGTTTCTTGGGGTTAGCAGGTTATTACCGCCGGTTCGTAGAGGGATTTTCATCCATAGCAGCCCCGTTGACCAGATTGACCCAGAAGGGGGCCCAGTTCAGATGGTCAGATGAGTGTGAGGCGAGCTTTCAGAAGCTCAAGACAGCTCTGACTATGGCACCGATATTGGTTTTGCCCACAGGCTCAGGGCCTTATACAGTCTATTGTGATGCTTCCCGTATTGGACTTGGTGCAGTATTGATGCAGGGTGGCAGAGTCATAGCCTATGCTTCGAGGCAGTTGAAGATCCACGAGAAGAATTATCCGGTTCATGATCTAGAGTTGGC